>NC_056735.1:1782813967-1783011467 GCF_019279795.1 Protopterus annectens
AATCTCTCTCAATTTGGTGCTGATAACCTACCTTCTTTGACAGTCATACCTGACTATAGCAGGTCTTTTCCTCACACAGTCTATTCATCTCTTTGCTTTACGCCCTCGGTCACTCTTGCCTTCATGTCTGTCCCAAATCTTCCTCATGAGATTATCTTTTGCTTTCGTGCACATGCATGTGAATCACCATAATCTGTTCTTTTTGACCTTCGCTGGAATTGCAGCTACTTGGGCTTCTTCTCTTCTATCTTCATTTCTTCATCTGCCCCATAGTTTGCATCCCATCACCCATCTCTGGTGCTTCATCTCTAATGCCATTAGCTGCTTCAAGTGCTTTAACTTCACTGCCCAGGTTTCTGTGCCATACAGTAGTACTGGTCATGCTTTTTTTTCACACCTTACTTTTCATCATCTTTGACATTTCTTCTGTCACACACTACCCTTGACGCACTGTGACATTTGGCTGCAGCCCCTTTGGTTCTAGCTTTAACCTCTTCGTTCAGACTTCCATTCTCATCATCCACCCCTCGCAGTTACTTGAACTACGAATTTGTTCCACTGTTTTCCCTTTTATTTCAACTCTCCACTTCTGCTTTCCGCAGTTGCTGCCATTGCAACTGTCCTATCTGTACTCTGTTCCATCCCATGTGCCGTCAGTTTTGCATTCCATTCCCCTATTCTTTACTGAAGGTCTTGCTCAGAGGCTGACTGTAACGCCACAGTCTGCATACAGCAATTTTGCTGATTTGTCCCCTTTGACCTGTTTGCTAATATAGTCAATAGTATGATCAGCAGTGGACTCTGAGCTGAACCCTATTGCACACCATCTCCTACGGGGAACCCCTCTGTGAGTCTAAACGCTGTTTATCCTAGCTGTTGGGTCCTTTTACATAGCCTGTTCTAATTTTCCCAATGTTTCTAGGACTTTAAACCATTGCAGTACTGCCTAGATCAGCTTTCTTAGAACTTTGTCATATGCTTTCTCCTAGTCTAGGAATACCCAATTGAACTCTTCCTAATCTCTAGCTTTTTTCATCTGACTCGCTGCAAACAGGTTGGCTGTGCTGCATCCTCATCTGAATCCTAACTGCTCATCTTCTATCTTACTTTCTACTACTCTGCATATTTACCAATCACCTTCTCCAAAACTTGAATGCAGTTTAACAAGAATTTGATATATCGATACTGTCCACAGTTGTGAATGCCCCTTTTGTTCTTGTAAACTGGCACTAGTTTGCTTGTTCTCCAGTCTTCTGGGATATGTCTGTCTATATTGCCATGAATACTTTCTGGTACCATTTCTCCCCTAACTCACCCAACATCTTGATCACATTTGCCATGACCTCATCTTAGCTTGCTGCTTTCCCCTGACTTAATTTTCCTAAGTGCTGTTTTTACAAGTGGGCCAGCTCTTTTGATGTCACAGTTTGCATCTGGGGCAGTATAGTTTCTGTGGGGTTTTCTTCATTCTGAAACTGTTGGAAGTACTCATTCCATCTGCCTTGTGTCTGATAGACTTGTGAGCAGGTTGATATTGGCATCCCTTATGACGGATGTCTTATGACTTACCTTTATCTTTCTGTCTTTGCATTGCATCTGATGGAGTTTCCTCATGCCATCTATTGAGTCCCTTTCCAGAAGGTGGTAGTGTTGTCTGATGCCTTGTAATTTGCTACTGCAACTCCTCTCTTGTTCTCTTTATCAACCAGTAGGGCAACACAGACCCCTCCTAGCATTAGCATGGGTTTCCCGTGTAGATTGGAATAGGCTGGGTGCTGAACTCACTTATCACCAGCAAGTACCAATGCACAGTTTTGGTGACATTAGTGAATGTGATCAGCCAAGGCACACTGTCTGTAATCCATGAACTCCTGTCTGGAAGATACTGTGCACCACATCTGATACCCAAAGTGGCTGGTCTCTGCAACTCTTCACGTGATGGGCAGTGTCTGGAGTCTGTGCTACTGCCCATAACTCTGTTCTTGGATAAGTTTGAGGTAGGAAAACCCAGCATGTTTTTTTTAAGAGGTGGTAGGTGCTGCACAGAGAGACAAGGAGAACATGCAAACTCCACACAGACATGGGCCAGAGGTCAGAATCAAACCTTGTACCTTTTGTATGAGATGTGCAGACCTTAACCATTATGCCAGCTATGTCACAGTCTGAAAAAAAACAATAGTATACATCCATACATGTTCACCCAGCCTATAACCTCACCAGCCAGACATTCAACCCTCAGTTGGATCTTAACATTCTCTCCAAATAAAATGTTATCCTATGGAATTCCGATAACTTGGCAGTCTACACAATAAGGTACCAGAACAACAGCCCCATAATGCATTGCAGCCTGGTAAGAAGACTTACTACTTTTAATGAAGACACTTTTAGTTCAGGACATATAATGTATTAATAAGTCACTAAAGACTGTTCCCATAGATGATGCTGTCTAGGAGTTCAATAGTAGCTTTCTTGTGTTCTAAACACACAAGCACCCCTCAGAATAAAAAGTCAAAGCCAACCCAGCTCCCTTGTTTACCTTAGCAATTAAACAATTGAAACGGCGACAAATCTGTGAAATCTTGGGTAAAAAATAAAGCCGCTCCTACTTTACTAGCATTTAGACAATTAAGAAAACTGACAAAATAACTTGTCACCAAAGATAAGAAAACCTACTAATCGGCAAACCATAACATACGCTAATAATACAAAACTCTTCTGGGCTGCAGTCGTACATTTTGTTCTCAAATGAGTAGTCGGTAGAATTCAAAGTCGTTAATTGAGACTGACAGTCTTGGTGTTTCTAAGTCTTCAAATTTTATTTTTAGATTTCTTTTTTTCTCCTTTGCTATTAGCAGTGTGGGACTAGCTGGATCTTCTTTTAGTACAAACATTGCAGCCACCCACCCACCTTGCATCAACTGGCAACCATGCATTTTGGTTTACATTGTAAACCTCCTGCAGTATTGCTGATTAACATTTATTAACTTTACTATAAGCTTTTCTTATTCATCCTGTTATAACTTAGTTTAACAATTGAATGGCTTTAAAGTAATTAAAATTAAATTATTATTAACTTGATTTAAAAATGTTTAAAATGCACAAAAATTTTCAAGGATTGATTTTTCTATGTGAATAAAATGTTAATATATTATGGTGAGGATAATGAATTCTGCATGGGCTGCAAAAAATGCAGATTTCTAGGATCATATGAGCCCTGACTCCTAAGCTTGATGCTGCTGTTTCTGTGGCTTTCCAGAGGAATTTCACTCCTCAGCTGCTGTCTGTACACCCACTAGTCATGGAGTCGAATTGTTTGGCAGGCTGAAGAAACAGACTTTTGTATCCTCTACAATGTCTCAGAATGCTGAATTACTTCATGCAAATGCTCCGTTTTTAATGGGATACATTAGATAAGATGTTTGATACTGCATGGGGCCTAAGGTGGATGGGGGAAAGAGGAAACCCTTAAGCCAGGCTTCAGTGTCTTTAACTGTAAGCACTTCATGGTGCATGGTTTTTAAACTGTCATTAATTACCACTTAACAGGCACACGTACATTAATAAAAAAGAAAATGAACTATATTAAACTTAATTTTCTTTCTTAACATTAATATTCACTCCAGCATTAAATTGCTCAGTTCTTGCCTTCCCTTACACCTTATTCCTCTTAAATGTTAACAAATGAGTATATTATTATTATTATTATTATTATTATTATTATTATTATTAATTAGAAGAATCTGCCAACCTTTTTTCATTCCAACCTCTGATTTTTGCAGTTCTACCATTTCGTCTGATTAACAAGTTCAAGATTCTTCTGTTTTTTTCGGAGCATTTGTTTATTCGACTTGTTTATATTCCTTTAGCATTTCATTTATTTCATATGCCTCTGAGTACATATGGTTTATTTTTCCCTCTAAATTGCTGAAAGCAATCTCCTGTTCCAAAGCTGAAACTTTAACTGATTTTATTGAGTATATGGAAAATTCTTTCCAGGCAGAGCTTACTCTTTTCTGACTCATTTTCTCTCAAGTTCTGAAGCCAGGCAGTGCAGTTAGTAGCCAGTAATAAATTGTATTTTTTTTTCCAGACTTTTTGTTTTCACACTAGAGAAATCAAGTCATTCTGCAGCTCAGCATGCATTTCTCTTGCAAGTCCGTTCTTTTATTTTATTAATTTATTCAGATTACTGGTAACTTTGTGGCTTTAACTGTCATAAAGACTTTGTAATCCTGATTTAGAATTCAGATAGATCTTATATGACCCTGTGTCTGTCGGATATCTTCCCTGTTTTGTAGTCACCACAAGTACAACTTCTTGCCATTTGGGAGGGATCTGTCCTCCATGTAGAATATCATTGAACACCATTACCCAAATTGTTTAACTATGTATAGATCTGATGTTATCTAGTCACCATTCCTCACGTTAGGGTCTTGGATCCGATATTGGATCTGAGCCGACATACTCCGAACACAGCTTTGCTCAAGCTCCCCCCTCCCATAATGCTCTGCTGCCCTACACTCGCTCAGATCTCGTTTGCCGCGCAGTCGGTCAGATGCAGATTGCTCAGCTCCTGTTAGTGTAAGTGCATTTAGCTCAGAATTTTGAAATTTCTTATGTTGAGTTTGCAGTGTTAGTGGGTAGTTTTCCTCTTATCTATCCCCTCCCGGTTGAGTCTTAACCTTGTTAAGTCTCCCTTTCCTCAGGGTTTTGTTTTCGGCCTAGCATTTGTAGTGTGCAAGAGTTCTTTCATAATTGTGTGTGAAAGTTCTGGATGGATTTTAGGCTTTGAACTTTGGCTTGTTCGTGGATTACGGTTTTGCTTGGGGTTAGGCTATGTCTGAAAAACTGTTGAGCGGAAAATGCCTATTTCCGACTTGCACGAGGAGTGCCTTTATTGTCTCAGTGGCGAACACCTTGAGGTGGAATGCGGCATTTGTGCTGCATTCAACCCGAGGATCTTGGTCGGCCGTTGAAATAACTTGTTAATCAAGGGTTTGGTCAAAGGAGGGCTCTTGGTCACTGCTTCCCTGGCCAAGGCCAGCCCTCCTGGGGCTAAAATGAAAGTTTCTGTCGAGGCCCCGACCAAGTGTCCCAAGCTGTCTGATCCTAGGTCCCCTGATCTGGCTCCAGCCAGGGCAGGTTCCAATCAGAGATCTTCAGGTCCTAGGACATCCAGGGAGTACACTCCTGGATCTAAGGGCTCTGACCCTAACCTCTATGATCTGGTGACTTCGATGTCTTCCCCCGGATCCAGGGACCTCGGCCCTGGACCTTCGGATACAAGGGGAGGTACCATACCTTCAGATCTGTCCCTTTCGGAACCGAGGAATTCGAGAATTATTTCCTGGGATCCTTTGAGCTCTGTTCAGATTTTGGTCAGATCCGAGAGTTGTGCCAGAGCCTATAGTAGTGGAGGATCTTCCATTGGATCCTTTGCCCCCTAAGCAGCTGTCTTCTCCAGCTAAATCTTGTTCTAGGGAGTGCAAGAGAAGACACTCAAGCTCCAGGCGTGACTCTCCTAGTAGGTCCTCCATCTTCTCCCGATCTTCTAGGAGTATCCTCCCTGTGGATATGGACAGGATGATGTGAGCCTTCCTGAAAGCTCAGATGGATTTGGGGCTTCTGGCTTCCCCAAACCATAGGTCAGGGAACCAATCTCCCACCCCCCCGCCTTCGATCGCTCCTCATCCAACCAGTGGCTTGGATTCTCTGGGACTATTGAGTGGGGTTGAGGCTAGGGGAGTTTTATGACCCAGTTTGGGCCCTTCCCTGAATGGGTCAATGGCTGGCACTTTCTGTTCCCCTGGGACAGTCAACCCGGCCGGCCCTGTTGTGCCAGCATCCATAGAACTGGATTCGGGCATGGGTTTTTCAGACTGTCTCTTTCCTCAGGTGCCTCTGCCTTTGACGGTTCCGGTCCGGTGCTGTCTGGCAGAATGGAGGGACTGGGGGGGTCCACCCTTTCTTCTGCCATGGTTTTGTCGGCGGTAGAGGGGGATGGAACGTCTTCTACTACTCCTGGGCTGCTAAGAGATCCTTCTCTGCTATCAGAGCTGCCTCTCCCATGCACGGTTCTCCTACCCAACCCAAGTTTCTGAGTGGCTCGTTTCATCCTGCTCCAGGTCAGTCCGTCTGAATTTAGTCTCCAGGGGGGATATCCCCCCACAGGGGTCCCTTCCTCTTCTGAGTATTCTCCGCCACCCCCGGCGGAGGAAGTTCCCAGGAAGAGGACTTGTAAGAGGAGACATCTCGACTCCACTATGGAGTCTGTTACCGTGGACACGGATGGTGATGTGGACGGGTCCCCAAGATCTCTGCCGGGAGGATGTCTCCTTTGGAGAGATGCTCGAAATTCTCAAGGCCAAAAGCAGTTGGTCTACCCAAACCCCATCCTCTGAGGAATCCGTTTTTCTGGAGGCTTTCAGTACGGGGCCATCTACCTTCTGCGTGTCCCCCCCTGCTGATCCTCTCATTGATCTTGTGGCCAACAGGGCTTGGAAGGAGCTGGGTACTGTGGAGCCAGTGCCTAAGAAAGCAGACAAATTTTTGAGCCCTCCCCTCGACAGAACCTTTTGGTCCAAATCTGTCCAGGTTGATGCTGTTGTGGTGGCCGCTGCCACCAAAAAGGAATTGGTAGAGCAGAGTTCTTCTGTCCATCTGACCAATCGTGAGTCAAGGGCTATGGAGAGATTTGGAAAGTGGGTGTTGGCTTTGGCTGCATTCAGGCTGCAAGTTCTAAATTACCTGGTGCATTTTACCCATCTCCAGAGGGTTTGGTAAAAGAACTGTATTCATCCCTCTCTGGGTCCATGTCTGAGGAGGAATTCAAGGCTATTTCTCCAAAGCTAACAACCCTTCATTGTGTGGTGAATTTGTCCATGAGACTCCTTTCCAACGCTGTGGAAGGGTTCTCACGGGTTGTGGGCTCAGGTATCGCTGTTAGGCATCATGCCTGGCTCTGCTTGAGCAGGTTTGCAGAGGCCTTCAAGACGTCATTTGTTAATGCCCCCTTTGATGGTTCCACTCTTTTTGGTCCCACTGTGAAAGACACTTTGACCTGCAGTGAACAGGAAGGGGAGACCTTGTTGGCCATTGGGATCAGGTTTTCTGCCCCTCAGAGGGCCTTTTCCAAGACCCAGAAGGGGAGTAAGAAAATGTGGTTTAGGAAGGCACAGTCTCCCTTTCAGGATGTTCAGGAGGATTCTTCTTTCAGGGGACAGGGAAGAGGTTTCAGTTGTAGATATCGCCCGAGGAGCAGAGGAGACCCACAAAACCAAGGTTCCAGGGAGCCCTTTTTTTGAGAAACCTTTACAAAGTCCCTGAGGCGTTGCCCGACTGTCCTTCCGTGGAGGCAGTTGGGGGTCGATTACTGCTGCACCCCTTAGCCTGGGCAAGTATCACAAATTATCTGTGGGTGCTAGCAATTGTATCCAGGCGTCATTACATTCCCTTTTTGGAAACTTCCCCCAAAACTCCATCCTCTTCCAGACTACCATCCATTCAAGAAGAGGCAGCCTGAAAGGAGGTCGTAAGCCTTCTTCAAAATTGAGCCATCCAACAGGTCACCGCAGGACAGAGAGGATATGGAACATATTCACGCTTCTTTTTGGTTCCAAAGAAAACAAGGGACCTATGTCCTATATTGGATCTCAGTCGAGTGAATCAATTCTTTCGGAAGTCTAAGTTTCAGATGGTCACTCTACAGTCAATTGTGTCTCTATTGCACAGCAACGACTGGATGTGCTCAGTAGACGTCCAGGATGCGTACTATCATGCAAAGATGGAGTGACGGTCCAGGAGATTTCTCCGCTTTCGCTTAGGAGACGCTCTTTTCTATTTCCGAGCCCTGCCCTTTGGTCTCACCTCAGCCCCTGGGTGTTCACCAAATGTATAGCGGTGGTAGCAGCTCACCTCTGACTGCAGGGAATCCAAGTTTTTCCCAATTTGGATGATTGTCTCCTGACGGCCCACACAAGGCATCAACTACTGGACAATATTCACTATGTTCTCTCCCTGTTCCATTGCCTGGGGATCACAGTGAACATTGCAAAATCCTGCCCGACTCAACACAAAAATTGAAATTCATAGGCACTCTGTTGGACACCACCTCTCAGACTGCAGCCTTACCTCCTCGAAGGGTGTTGCTTATTCATGACCAGCTTCAGACCTTGCTGGATGTAACCTGGTCTCCAGTCTCACTCATTCATTCTCAGGGCTCTAGGATCTATGGCTGCAGCCATTTATTTGGTTCCGATGGCTCGGTACCACATGAGAGGATCCTTCAGTGGACCCTCGCAGTTCACTGGTCAGTGTGGCAGCATCCTCTGTCTTTTCCCATTCAGCTCACTTCTGTGTGTCACAAGCAACTGTCATGGTGGATTCAATCTCCTAGCAGACGGACCTTTCATTCCTCCAACTCCTGCGGCGACATTCGCTTCGGACACTTCCCTCCTGGGGTGGGGGCATTTCCAGGGACAGATGGTCCAAGGGACTTGGTCACCCTCAGAGACCAAACTGCACATCAACGTTCTGGACATGAGAGCAGTTCTCTTATTGCAAACCTTTCAAGACTGCCTTCCACACGGGACGATTGCGGTTCTATCAGACAAACATGGCTGTTGTATGGTATATAAACAAGCAAGGGGGCACACATTCTTATCTGCTGTGTCGCGAGGCCATGAGCATCTGGGAGTAGGCGATGGCCACAGGGCACTTTCTCATTGCAACACACATTCCCAGAGCATCCGTGTTTGCGGACAAACTGAACAGGGCTATATTGACTCCTCACGAGTGGTCTCTAAATCCAGTGGTGGCTCAACATGTTTTCCATCGGTTGAGTTATCCAAGCTGCAGTCTGTTTGCATCTCCTCTCAACCACAAATGCAGCAACTTATTTGCATTGATCCCCCCAGAGGGGGAATGCCCCAGGAATGTGCTCTCCCACGATTAGCCTCAGGGTCTCCTGTACGCCTTTCCTCTGTTACCTCTAATCCTAGTACTTCAGAAAGCCAGATGCCTCAAGAGTCAAATGATCCTCATTGCCCCCTTTTGGCCTCGGCAGGTGTGTTTCTCCCTTCCACGGTCTCATTTGAGGCATCCACCCTGGGTGCTCGATCCAGTTCCGGATCTGCTATCTCATCCTTCTCTTCTACCGCTCCCGAATCTTTAGACCCTATGTCTGACAGTGTGGTATGTCCACTTCCAGTGATTTTGGCTAAGTCCAGGCTTGCTTCACCTGTGAAGGAGATTATTCTTGCTTCCCAGAGATCTTCTACCAGAAAAGTTTATTCCAGTAAATGGAAGAGGTTTGCAGTTTGGGCAAAGAATAAGAATTTAGACCCCTTCTCCCTCTTCCCGAAATACTTCTCTTCTTGACCTCTCTCTTTAAAGAAGGAGCTAGTTTTTTCACTATTAAGGGTACAGTAGGCAGCCATTTCAAATTTTCACCTTGGTGGTGATTTGACCTTTAATGCACGCCTCTATAAGGCCTTTTTAAAAGGGATTTTTGTATTAAGGCCTCCTGTTAAACATCCTTCTCCTCCATGGGATTTGACTTTGGTGCTTCAGGCTTTAACAAAACCTCCCTTTGAACCAGCGGCTTCATGCAATATTAAATTTCTCTCCTGGTAGGACTGCCGTTTTAGTGGCAATTACTTTGGCAAAGAGAGTCTCGGAGCTGCAAGCCCTTACTGTTAAGCCACTCTGTTTAATTTTCCACAAGGACACTGTGTCTCTAAAACTTGAATCCATCCTTCATGCCTAAAGTGGCTTTACCAGTGAATATCAGTCAATGTATTCACTTACCAGTATTTTTCCCCAACTTTTCCAATAAAGGGGAATATATTCTGCACACATTGGATGTTCATCAACTTCGCTTTTATTTACATCAAACGTGAGAATTTAGATGTTCAGACCAACTATTTGTGGCCTTTTCTGTTAATAGAAAAGGCAGGAGTATTTCAAAAGTCAGGATTTTCCATTGGATTTCACAATGTGTTTCCTTTATTTATTCTTCAGAGGGTATTTCCTTAGCCACACCAGTGAGGGCTCATTCAACCAGGGTAGTTTCTACTTCCATTGCCTTTGCAGATAGTCAGTCTCTTAGATGACATTTGTGCGGCAGCAACGTGGTTTGTTTCCCACTATAAGTTGATTTGATTTCCAGAAGAAGGGCTTCATTTGGCTCCACAGGTCTTCGGCATGTCTTTCCTTAAGACCTCCCAGGATTTAGGTAGCTGGGGTTTTGACCCTAACGTGAGGAATGGTGACTAGATAACATCAGATTTATAGTTATGTACTTACCATAACTTGGCATCTATTATCTGTAGTCACCACTCATCACAATCTCACCCTCCAGCCCCCTGCCTGGAAGATTGGTTGGATTTGGAGGTTCTGTTTGGTTTCTATATGTTTTATCTGTCTTCCTTCCTTGTGCAAACTTGATCTGAGGGATTGTGGTGCAGCAGAGCATTATGGGAGGGGAGGAGCTTGAGCAAAGCTGTGTCCTGAGTATGCCGGCTCGGATCCAATATCCTAATCTGATGAATGGTGACTGCAGATAACACAGATGCCAAGTTATGGTAAGTACATAACTATAATTTTCCATTTCCAAATTTCTATTTGGATAATACCTAATCACAATATTTTCCCAGCTTTCTAGGTCAAAATTTCATCTCTCATTGAAGTTGCTTTCTTGGAAGACACTTTTTCTAGTAGCTATAACTTCAGCGAGAAGGGTTTCTGAACTCCATGCTCTGTGCAGTCGTCCTCCTTACTTAGTGTTTCACAAAGATAGGGTATCCCTCCGTACTAATCCATCCTTTTTGCCCAAAGTTTCCTCTCAAGTAAACCTAAACCAAATTATTGATCTCCCCATTCTTTTCCCTAACTATTCAAACAGTTCGGAACAAAAGCTACATTTTTTGGATGTTCATCGCCAACTTAGATATTACTTAGATAGGACTAAACAATTCAGGAAATCTAATCAATTGTTTCTGTCATATGCGGAAGGAAAATTGGGCCTTCCTGTTACTAAAGTATCCCTCTCTAGATGGCTCACCTCTACAATTACCTTCATCTATGAGATAAGACATCAAAAACTACCCTCAAGACCTAGAGCTCATTCAACTAGGGCATTAGCTACATCCGTAGCTTTTCAGGATATGCTGCCAATAGATTCCATTTGTGCAGCAGTCACCTGGGCTTCTCCTCATACATTCATTTCACATTACAAATTGGACATGGTTTCCAGAAGCCGTGCCAATTTTGGTTCCACTGTTCTCAAGAGTCTGTTCCGATAGGCCACCCGGGATAAGGTGCTAGGGACGCGGTCCCATCCACCAAGAATGAAGGCGAGATGGACAACTTAACATTAAGAAGTTATGTACCTACCATAACGTTCCATGTTAGTTGTCTTCTTCTCACCTTCTTTCTTGCATCCCACCCTCCTTCCCCCTAGCCTGGACAGACCGACAGGAATTCAGTTTGTGTTCTTCCTCTGGAAGTCGTCATTCCCACACGTTCTTCCACCTCTTTTTCTCCTTTCTTAGGTCTGCGATACCTTTCACGCAGGTTGTTTTGAGGTGGGTTTCCCTACTCCATTCTATGGAGACTAGGGTTGCTTGGTATAGCTATCAAACGAGATCTGCGTAGTTGACGCCTAGGATTGTGGGATGTGGGGGGGCCTCGAGCTGGTGGAGTTGGCTCTCGAGCTTTGGTGTTGGCCGGGTCGGAGCTGAGGATCGGCTCCGAACCCATCCAGCAAGAAGGAAGGTGAGAAGAAGACAACTAACATGGAACCTTATGGTAGGCACATAACTTCTAATTTTGTTTTATAACAGGGGACCAAAATTTTGTCTGTCCAAGTGCAAGCAAAAGATGTGAGGATTGCTTGGGTGTAGATGGCTGAGCAACAGGAATTAAGGGAAGGACCATTCTAAACATCTGTCTGGCAAGCTGCTTAATAGTGGCCAAAGTAGTTCATCAAGTGAAGTGGTCACAAGATCACTTACAGGAGTGGTCAGCATACAGTTGAGCTGTCCTTCCTTTTAATAAGGATAGGGGATACTGGTCAAATCATACATTGCAGGGTCATACTTGTTTAAACTGTTCCTAGCATAAACCACCAATTGCTACAGTGTGTTGCAAGCAGTGTTCGAAAAGGCTTTAATGTCAGCAGTGACTAGGCTGAAAACCTGAAATTTGGGGGAAGCAAAAGTACACAAGTTCCAGTAAAAGCTCAAGACTCATGACTACAGTATCTCAGAAAGAAAGGGAAATATGTGGAAACGGAAAAAAGGCAGCATCTGAAAATAGCATGTGCAAGATGCTAGAACAGCTAAGTGTTTGAGTGAGGCATGAGGGTAAGGTACATAAGGAAAGGTATTGGTGGAAAGCAGAAGTCCATGCAGTTCTCAGAAAAAAAAGCAGGAAGAATTGGTAGATAGACGAGATGGACCAGGATAAGTCTAAAAAAGAATATTGTTTGGCTGATAAAAAAGTAAAATAACAGCTGCAGTGTCAGAGTAAACTATCAAAGAAATAACTGCTAGCTTCTGGAAAGTGACAGTGCAGATGGCACAAATGATCCCATAGGTTGCAAGACAAAGACAGAGGTGAAGATGATAGTTGGTAAACACCATTCATAAGGGACACCAGCCTACCTAACATCCTTCTTACCAGTCCAGAGGGCATCAATGGCAGAGAGTAGTACTTGGGAAGCTTCTGAATGAGGAAAACCCCACAGAAGCTGTACTTTCACCATGCAGAACCTACAGTGAGAGAACCCACTCTAGAAGCAGTATAAAGATCACTAAGGAGAGGGAAATCTGGAAGAGCAGCAGGCTCAAATGAAGTCATCAAGATGCTGTTTTATTTATTTATTTATTTTTTTGAGAGAAATGGCTTCTGAGCCCACACATTTTTGTGGTGTGTGTGCGTGCATGTGTATCCTAAATAACTGCAGACGAACCGAAAACATTCAAAGCTACAGGCAACATGTGTCTCATCCCACGAAACATGATGAGACTGTGAGTGAGGTGTTAGTGATGATAAAACAACTGATGGTGGTATGCTGCTGGAAATATGCTGAGCTGGGCTAAGGTTTGAGTAGCTGCCATGACTAATTTTTATGATTCAGGAGTTGTGATGGTACGAGCAGAGGCATTTTTGCTTTATTTTATGTTAATACGCAGTTTGTGAGTAAATGGTGGTTGCTTTGGTTAGCTATTAGAAGTAGGTTACAAGAATGCTGATATAGATAAGGTGTGATTTGAGAGATTAGGTTCAGAGAAGTATTTTGCTTGCAGTACGCAATTTAACAATCTTTTTGGAGTTGTGAGGGTAATGGATGTTGGTAGGATGTTAAATGTGCAAGTAAGAGCAGAGGTACTAGTGTGAGGAGCTGTCGGATAGGTGTTGGGAATATTGATATTTTGAATGAGGATGAATTTATGTAAACTTTGTGAGGCAGACCTCATATAACCTGCTTGGCACTAATTCGGAATGCAAAGTGAAGCAGATTTTTTTCTCCCTGCCTTTTACCACTCCTTTTGCAGAAATGCCTGAGATAACATAACAGAAAAGATTCAGTCATCCGTCATGTAAGCGTCATTCACTCCTTGTGATTGTTTTTGCCTTTGGCTTGGGTAGCAATCTTAGCCCTAAACTTGGCTTCGGTGGAATTTATTAAGTTCCTGAGTTATTTGTTTATTTCCATGCTAAGGGTAGTTATTCTTAGAATAACTTTCCTTACTTTTGGTATGAAATTTTCTTTTACATTGTGACCTTGTTAATTTTATGGTTCCACCATCTGGGTTTGTTTCTGGGATTTGCTCTGCACTTGTTCTGCAAAGTACCCTGCATCTGTGCAGCTGTTTACATGCTGGTATGGTGTTTTGGTATGTATTTCTGCATATTTAGTGGAGTTAACTGTGTTTGCTGGGGGATTTGAAGCTTTCCAGTGTGTCTGTTCGGAGTAGGTAGTTACAGAAATTTGTAAAGGTACTTTGGTTGGTAGTGGTCTTTAGTTTCAGTTCCATTTCTGAAGGTGACCACTTTGTGGACAGACCTAGAAAGTGGTGAAGCTGTGCAAGGGGTGATGGAACATGCCCCATCTTAATAAAATTATTTTATGATAAAATAACCATTAAAGTCTGAGAAGAATATTAAAAATTAAAAATAACACTTCCAAATAAAATAAAAATGTGGCTTGGAGAAGAAATAAAATTGCAAGAACCTGTAGTTTATCGCTTTTGTTCTTTCATCACGTAGAACTACTTCAGATGGTATTCTAGCCATATAGATATTATAAAATGTGTGTGTTATATGTGTTGTGTATATCTCTGTTTATATGCATGCATACATATATTTATCTGTCTATATACATATATCTGTCTATTTACATATATATATGTGTGTGTGTGTGTGTGTGTGTGTATATATATATATATATATATATATATATATATATATATAATGTGTGTGTATATATATATATATATATATATATATATATATATATATATATATATATATATATAGTGTGTGTGTGTGTGTCCGTATATATAGAGAGAGAGAAGGTAATCCCCTGAAATCTGAAGAAGAAATGAGAGATCTAGTAGATAGTCAGCTTTCCTTTGATAACCATGTTGCCAAAGCGGTTATAAAATCCTTCTATGTGACCCATCTGATCATGAAAGGGTTCGCATCAAGATCTAAGGATGTAATGGTGCCCCTCTACTCTTCCCTCATCTGACCCATTATTGAGTACAATGCACCAATTGGAATGTACCTGGCTACACATCTCCAGCAGCTGGAGAGACCACAAAGGTTACCTAACCAAGAAGATTACTGGCCTCAAACAGTTGCCCTATGCAGCACGATTGAAAACGCTGACTGTTCTCTGTTGCATACCGCTTTCTCAGAGGCGATCTCTGTCTAACGTAGAGAGCCAAGTCCAACCCAGAATTGTTGAACATGCTCCATCTTAGCAAAACCAAATCTACTCGAGCTACACGCTCTAGGGATATAAACCTCAACACAACAATGAATAGAACATGCTGGAGGGATAGATTCACTTCACAGAGACTTCCCTTACTATGGAACAGGGTCCCGATCTACAAAAGATAGAGCCCCTCACTGTCACTCTTCAAGAGGAACCTTGATGAGTGGATGGGTAACAGAAAGTTCACACTGGTGATCACACCAACAGCACTACTAGATAGGGGCCAAGGGTACTAGCTGCTAATATAAGGGTCTAGGGGACTACTAAAGGGGCGGTGAATACCGCACAACGTGGCTGGGCTAATATATGCCTTCGGGCAGATAGCCCAGTACCAACCTATGAACCTATTTCTTCCTTAATTGTTGGCAAGTAAGACACAAGAGCATTTCTGCTTTGCCAATGCTCACCTTTAGGCCTTGCTCCTCTTTTCAGGGAGAGCCAGGTCAGTCATACCAGAGGTGAATTTGTGAATACATATCAGTTGTCTAGCTTGTTTAAGTTCAGATTGTGTGCTACACAGCTTAATTTGGAGAGACAGTTTGTTCCAGAAAAGGGGTTGGTGCTGCATGACAAATATGTCCCTCTTCCTAGTCTTATTTGTTGGAGTTGATGTAGGTCGCTGGCTCTAGTATTAGCTGGACTGTTTGATTTATTGAGTATAAGAGTTTCTGGACTACTGGATCCCTTATACCGTAGTAAGCAAGGCAAAAGCTGCTCCTAGGGAGTACATATGAAACTGATTAGAAGGACAAAGCCTCCAGTCTTTCCTTGCAGTTGATTTTTTAAGCCCCTGGTCTTTTTTATTTACCTCTTGAGTCTCTCTAGTTGCTTAATATGCTTAGGTGTATCCTGAAGTCAGTGTTGCACTAATTGTAGTGTGTAATCTGTGTGGAGTACAAGGAGGTTAGGACTTCATTATATCTGGAAGATATTCCTTTAGCTACAAGCTGTGCAAGGTAGAATGGTTCCCTAACCAGTTTTGCAGTGTGATATTAAACATAAGGAAATTGTCAACCAATAAACCCAAGTTTATCACAAAATTTTCATTTTGAAGTGGTGTGTTATCTATGCTGCAAGTATAATCAGGCGGGAGGGGTGCTTAACAAATGCTACAGTGTTGTACTTTTGCCATTGAGTTTGAGCCCAGTTTTAATACATTTATTGGCACCTGCGGGAGTGAATGTATATGAAAGGGTGGAACTTGATGATTCTAACTTAGTCATCTGTGGACATTAACCAGAGATCCTCATTTGATAATTAGAGATCAGAGAAGTTGATAATGAAGAGCAGAGATCCCAGAACTGATGCTTGTAGGTCTCCACTGGTCACCTTCATGTTCACATAAATTGCTCCTCCAACACATACAATGCAAGTCCAAACTCTTGGCTAGTTAGCTGTCTATAATAACCACATACTGGTCAATTTGAGGTTCGGTTTGTTTATTATATTTGCATATGGCATGGTTTTAATGCTTTGGTGAGGTCTCAGTATGCTGTGTAGACAGTTACTCAGTAGCCTGAGTAACTCTCTGGAAGAAGTTTGCAAGATTCATTAGATGGGATGTATCCCTGACAAAGCCAAAATGCTTTTGGATGAGTTTAAGATTTTTCATATTCTAATTATTTCACTCCATAATGATTTATTCCACTGCTTTGCATGCAAGGTTTGTTAGGCTGATGGTTCTATAATTATTGGGGTCTGAGGTGAAGCCACCCTTGTGGAGTGCCATTACAACAGCTGTGGGACAAAGCCAGTTGATAGTCTCAGGTCAAAGAGTGTGAAAAGTGGTTCTGTGGATGCTTTATTAGTGCTATTAATTAGGCAGTCTGGTATGTTATCAGGTCCCATAGACAAGGTGGTATTAGTTTTAGAGAGTAACTTCAGTATGTGGTCACATGATTCCATCAGGGATAGAAGGGTTTGGAAAAGATACCTTGTGGGTGAAGTTCGCACTAAATGTATTTGCCAGTATGTTAGCAATATCTGGTAAATTTGAGTAGTCGACACCATTGTGAATAAGCTTGGAGCAATTTGGAATGTTATTTATTTATTTCATTTTTACATTTGATTACTGGGAAAGTCTGACTGGACGGAATGTCCATTTTCAGCAGAGGCCCAGGGAGAAAAGCTCCACATAGAACAAAGAAAAGATGTTTAGAGTAAAGATAAAAGAGAAGGAAGATTACAAATAAAAAACAGTTGTATGTAGAGTAGTTTAGATACCCACAAAATGTGTACAAATAAAGGTATAACTGAGATAAAAAAAAGTAGCATAAAGGGGGTGTGAAATAATGTTGAGTTATAGTTAATACACAAAAAATCCACAGTTTAAAAAAAAAAAAAAAACAGGTGAAGGTGTTAAGAAAAAAGAAGAGTTTGTAGGATTTTTAGTCTGGGTCAGAGCAAGAGCAGAGCCATTTACTGGCAAGATTTTTTTTAGTGTTTAAATTTAGTTAACGTAGTGCTAGATGTGATGTTACTAGGTAGAGTTCATTTTTCTGACATAATGAAGGATTTATGGTTGTCTTTGGTTTCTGTGGCTTGTCAGAGTTTGTGCATTGCTTTCATTTTTCTTGGGTTCCTTTTTAGCTTCTTATCTAGCTATCTGATGTTCCCCTTAGTTTTTTTTTTGGGGGGGGGGGGTAATTTAGTCTGCTGCATAGTTTTAACAATTTTTTTCTGTTTAGTTTATTAATGCTAGAGGACAGCTGTGCAGAGTTGATTTTAATCAACTTAATTGACAATTTAGTACATTTGTCAAGGTTATTTGCATAACTGTTAGCATTATCGGCATTATGGTCAAGACTGTTATACATTTTAAAGTCCTTTTACTTATGTGATGTTTGTTTCTGTCAATTTGGAGGTTTAATTATGTGATGTTTGGAGGTTTAATGCAGAAGGTTACTAGTTTGTGATATGACTTGACCAATGAGGGGAATAATTTCAGGACAATGCATGAAGAAGCGAGGTATGTTATGACCAGGTCACAAATTCTGTTCTCTAGTAGGTTAATTTATAGTCTGATTAGTTATTGCACAGCTAATAAACAAAGGGATTGTGTCTAGATCTAGTTATGTTGTTGTCCCCCTTTGCTCATCTCTCATTAGCCCAATCATTGAATGTAATGCCCCTGTTAGCATATACCTGACCAGACACATGCACCAACTGGAATGCTGACAGATACCTTACTAAAAGGATACAGGGCCTAACCAACATGTCCTACATGGACGGACTCTAAGCCCTGTAACTATACTCTGTATCCTGAAGAAACTTTGCAGTGTGGAGAGTGTGGTGTTCACTTCTTAAATTATGTTAAGCACTTAGTTCACTACTTAATAAACATTGTTTGCTTAATTAGATACCACACTTTAACAGATCCCCATGGCTTTAGTGCTTTATTTTTTAACATTTATTGTTGTATTTCCAGCTTAGCAGTTGTTTGTTTTTTCATCCTACTTAGGTTTTCAGTTGTATATCTATACATATGTTCATTCATGTTATGATTTGTTTTTGACACACAAACCTGATGAAGTATTTATTTGATACGAAAGCAATCTTTTTTTAAAAGTTGTATATTTATTAATATTTATTCTGGTGAATGTCTATTGGTAGATCCTTTTGTTAGTCATGTTTTAGTTAGTTTCTTAATAGTTTTGATTAGTTGGTTAGCCTATACAAAGTGTTAATAAACTGGTCTTAGATTGTAATTTGTCTCTAGTTTCAGTTTTAGGTGGCACAGTCTCTGAATACATTATGTTAAGGTGGAAGGGAGACTTGGCTAAAGGAATGTTTTTAATGCTTTTATTGCTCTTAACAGAACCATCTGTAACTACTCCCTTATTCCAGTCAGCCTGATTTATATATAAATAAGGAATGTATTTGATGCTTTTCATTACACTCAGCTAGGATTGCTTGTTTGTGTTTTAATAATGGATATTCCATTTTTAACCCAACTGTAGACTACCAACTATTTTTTATTTGATTATTTTGTAGCACATATTTTACAATTATATTTTACAGTTCGATTTTTATTACGTGAACTAAGTGCTTAACATAATATAGGAAGTGAACATTACATCTTCCACACTGAAAAGTTTCTTCTTGGTTTGTTTTGGACCCAGTGTAGGTTGCATACTGGATTTTTCTGAGAGTTCGAGGGACACTACAGATTTCTCTTTTTTATAGTCTGTATCCTGCAGATTGCTGAAAGGTGACTTGCGTCTGGCATCTGGGCATCCTCCAGCCCAATACTGATGGATTTACTGCACATCAGCAAGTCACGTGACATCAGAAATGCTCAGTCTAGGGATCTAAACCTCTTCTGCAGCATCAGCGGAGCAGTTTGGAGGGACTGGTATGTCTTGCTTGGGATGCCTTTTCTCTGGAATTGACTTCCCAGCTACATTAATATGGACAGGAATGAACTTTAAGTGCAACTTGGATCTATGGCTGGGAAATAGAAAACTTACCTCAGGACTGCCCCATGTACTAATAATGGACAGATGCATTTCCAAATGCTTTATCCCATGCATAGGTCTCCTCAAATCATCTATGGTATGATCTCAGTTATACTCATTAGGGGTAATGTGTAATTATTGACCATGGAATGGTTACAACCAATCCCTAATCAAATGGGTTAGGTTAATTCAAGCGCATAAAGGGAAACTGTCTATGCTTAAAATGGCCAGCAAGAGCAGCTAGCCTATTACTTATCTATGAATCTGTAATCCGATATGCCCAATGCTCACACGGTCCCTTTTCAGTGATGATCTGTTAGCAGTATCTGTTTGAGGCTTGCTCATGTTCACATAGTAGGCAAATGTAGGCTGAGGGAATTGAACCCTATACCACAGGAACTACAGCTAATGGCCTTAACCCTCTGCACAAACAATTGTGCACGTATTGTTCCACAAATTCCATTTATTTCTTTATAATTTTCTCCTTTCCCTTTCTACAGATCCCACTTGTAGTTCTTTTATCTTCTCTACGGTGTTACTAGAAAGTGTAAATCAAAATCTAAACAGTCTTCATGGTGCATGTTCAATACAACACCATAGGTTCATAGGTAGGAACTAGACTATCGGCCCGAGGGCCTAAGTAAGCCTAGCCAACAAGGTTCCCTGGCTCAAGCCACCCAAGAAAGTTAATTTCCTGTGCCCCTGTAGAGCAGAGCCACAGAAGTGATCACTGGGGTGCATTTCCTATTTCCCATCCACTCATCAAGATTTTTCTTGAAGAGTGCTAATGAGGAACTTTTGTTTGACATAGATGGGTAGATTGTTCCAGAATATAGGAAGTCTCTGGGATAGGAATCTATCCCTCCAGCATGTCCTGTTTATTGTGTTTTTAGAAGAATCTCTCCCTCAGCACAGTTCTTACAAAAAATAACAAAAGGTATGATAAGGCAAAAATATATAATCTGCAGTAGTGATGAGCCAATAACACATTTATGCAGTAGTATGGATTGATCAGAGTAAGAAAAATCAGAATCAGTAAGTTATATGATATACAACATGACTGGTTATGTTTACATTAGATTAATTCTCCTAATTCAATTTACAGGAGAAATAAGCAAGAAAAGGGAGAAATCGCTGGCTAGTATGTTGTAACCTGTGTCATTGAATCAATTACAAGTTTCATTTGCTGACTAATTGTTGTAAGGGACTGCTGACTCTTTGTGGCTAATGCCACACTTCGGTCAAGAGAGCATTTCTGGATGGATATGGAGGCCCAAGGAAGATGTCATAAGTACCGGCTTAAGTGATAGCATCCAGGAACCATTGAAAGGCATTAGGTGGGTAGGCTGCAGACCCCTCAGGTGAAATGAGGCCTGCTGGTTCCCTAGTGTCACTTCTGAAATGGAACAGATTGGTTGAAAATATATTTCCTTGTTGTAGTAGGAGGCGAGTATTAAAAATATTTGTTATCATTCACCAGGTTACACTTGAGTGTCTTACAGTAGGTTCTCCAGTCACACAGGTCCCAGTGCAGGTGTTCTCTAGAGTAGTTTCCAAAGCTTCTTACAAAAGTCTGCTTTGGCGACTAGATTTCCCACTTTCTTCAGGGCAGTCTCTCAGTTGTTCGTCCCTTTTGTCATAGTTACCATGAACGTCTGTGCCCTGGGAAGGTATTTCAGTGGGCATATGGTCCAAATGACATACTCTTCCCATGTGGCTTAATGTTCTGGGGAATAGTAGGATTCTATAGACCTTCCAGACATTCTGATACATCCTATATACTGGAATTTTGGCTGTCCACTTAGACGATATGGCTGTAATGTGTTACATTAAATTGGGCAGAATAAGATCATACCACTGTGTCTGAAGGCAATGAGAATATGTTAATGGGCAGTGGAAACTCACCATTTTCTGGCTGACACAAATTCCCTGCATAATCATTTCTCTTATGGGCAGGCTCAATAGCTGCCTATTAATGGCTGACAAGTCGCCACTCAGTTTGGTCATTGCAGATGAGGGGCATTTAGAGGGTAGTGTATGTATGTTTGTTTTTTTGTTCGTTCATCTTTTAACTGATGAAGTCTACTAGGTGCAAGCATCTTTTTTTAGGAGAAACCTGGAAACATTATCTGTTTAACTCACTTGCGCAAAGTAGCAGTTTGCAGGTGGAGAGGACTCTATCACAGGACAAGCAGGATGAAGAATGTCATTTTCTTGTAGACTTGGCACTCTATGAAATTAAAGTCAACAATTTTCCTTTGACTAACCATCCTTCAGTTGACTGGTTTCAGGAATCCACATTATTTCTACAGTCAGATAAGCTTTGGGAAACTTTACAGCCATAAAGCTGATCTTAAGAAAAGGGCATGTTTTTAAAAATAGCTTGATGAAAGAAAAACGTGAATAACTGCTGAATACTACAAAGCAGATTTATATTTTAACTTGTGCAACAACCCCCACCCAGCACCTTGGCTGCATGCCTTTTTAGAGAGGGCAACAACAGAAAAAATACCAATAATGTTATATTTATCAACTGTGTATTTAAATGTATGTATGTAAATTAAAAAAAAAATAGAACCCTGAAGGGAAGCATTGTACTTCCTACTTGTGACTTTCATTGAAAATTATATATGTAACAGTATTTTACGTTTTCCAAGAAAAAATATCTGATTAAAAAAAAGTGTTTGGAAAGAAGCAAACTGGTGTAAAAAATAGTAGTGACAAAGCATTATGGGATAATTGAAAAGCAAACATAGAAGTATACAGCCAACATTTCTAACTTCCGAAAAGATAATGCCATGAGTGTCATTTGATGTGCATCATTCAGAATAAACAATTTTAAAAATAACATTTGGTACATGCTAGAGGAATTGGGCATCCGACAATAAAATGCAGAATTGAAACCACAGTTAACGCAAAGGTAAAGGAGCTTGAATACTAGATTACCAGCAGTTGATGGAGGCATCATGAATTTTACTTTAAGTTGTTGAACTGTGTTTGAAATAACTCAGAAGCTCTTAAGATACTTTAACACATAGACTAAACATTTAGTTACAAATGTTTTGCAACATGGTCATCTTTCTAATGATGTAGCATTTTCCAAGTGTAAAAGTCCTGTGTTAAATGTAAATCAATTATAAATGCAACAAAGAAAATTATAAACAGATGTTTAACAATATGATATTGTTAAAACTTGTGCTATAATAAAACTGTAATGAATTGTGCCAGAGGTTAAGATATGATTTCTTGTGAGTCAAATCTTTCCCCTAAGTTTCTGAACTGAACCCTGTAGTATGTAAACTGTTGAATTTAAAAGTGAGCCCTTTTAGTCACTTCAAGGTCATTTTAATGCTGTCACCCCTACTTAAATTATAGGATTGCAACTTACCACATTTAAATACAAGTTGTTACAATCGGGACATTTCTGAAGCAAGAGTGACCAATAAAACAAATATTTGATTAGTTTATTTCAAAAAATGTTGAATATTGACCTTTGGGTACTGTCCATGTTTGAACTATATGCAGTCTGTCTCCTACAAGTACAAAAAAAGTCTCTTATACACATGGTCTGAAGCGCAGGTAAAGAACTGCTTGAAGTACTTTAAACAGTTTTTTTTTTGTTCTTCATGTATCCTGAAATTTATCTTTATTGTAGTCAGTTGATTTTGTGGACAATTTGAAAATGGAAGTAAATCACCAATGTTAGTTATCTTAAAAGATCTGTTAAAAAGCAAATTGAAGGTCATGTTGCTCAATGCTAGGAGCCTTAATCTGAAAATGCACATAGTGGAGGCTCTCCTCACACTGGAAGATGCCGATGTCTGTGCAGTCACAGAAACATGGTTCAGGGCTGCAGACAGTACTCCTGCCTTACTAGGCTGTACCTCATTCCACACTTTCTGACCCCAGAATGAGGTTGGAAAGACCGAGGGTGGTGGAGTCTCTATCTTCCTTAAGGGCAGGCACACCTCCAGAGTGGTTTACCAACATGACGCACTGGAATTACTCCAGGTGCAACTGACAGTCGGCAAGACACCCATCCAAGTTGTAGCCAGCTATAGACCGCCCTCCGTGTCTCAGGACACCGACAGCCTCCTACCTGGACCTACTTGACTCTATCAAGGTACCCCCTAGCACCCTGAACCTTGGTGACTTCAACTACCCCAACGTAGACTGGGTGAACTATTTCTGCATTAATGCACTCACCCAATGATTCCTTGACTTCATCAGTTCTAATGCACTAGACCAGCTGGTCTCATCCCCCACAAGGGGAGATAACATACTGGACTTGGTTGTCACTAACATAGGCGACCGCTGCACCACTCCCATAGTATGTTCTTCCCTGGTGTTGGTCTGTCTCATTCAAAGTTTCTATCCCACCCAACCCCTCTCCAGCTGTAACCAGGATAAAAAAACTTTAAAAGTGGACTACAACTCCTAAGGGAGGGTTATCAGCAGCTTCACACCACTCCCATAGTATGTTCTTCGCTGGTGAGATCAGATCATTGGTCTGTCTCATTCAAAGTTTCTATCCCACCCAAACCCTCCCCAGCTGTAACCAGGATAAAAAAAACTTCTTAAAAGCAGACTAGAACCTCCTAAGGGAGAGGGTTATCAGCAGCTTCACACCACCACCCACTTAGATGATGCAGTCATCTATGCCGACCAGTATGCCAGTGCACTACACAAGCACTTGTACAATTGTATGGATTCAGCCATAGCCAACACAACTAAAATCTGCTCCTCAAGGAAACACAAACCTGTCTGGTGGAAATCCTCTATCAACAGGCTTTACAACAAAAGTAAGAAACTGTAGTCCAAGGGTAAAAAGGAACAAATTCCAAATAGGAAAAACTCCCTCCTCTGCCTCAACAATTTTTTATTTATTTTCATTTTACATTTGTTTACCGGGAAAGTCCGACTGGAACAAGATCCATTTACCGCGGAGGCCCGGGGAGAAAAACTCCATAACAGTACAAATGCAACAAATGACAAAAAAATTTCTGTACAGAGGCATATATACAATCAGAGCTCCATGTCTTTATATGACAACACATAATCCACGAATGACAGACAATTTCTATACAGTGGCATATATACAATCAAGGAGATTTTTCATACCTTAGCTTGATTTGAGTAAGCTTGGTATATAGATAGCATAACTTTGAATTCCCTGTTGGTAGTACAAAGCCTAAAAATGAAGGAATGGAATCTGGAAAATAATGCTATTCGGGAGATGTGTCATAGCGTGAGAAATAGTTTGTAGGATAGTAGTTCCTGATAGGGAGTATTTGAGTAGTACAGAATAGTTGAGGTAAGCAGTGAGGAGATGTGGTGTGGCAAGTTAGGAGGAGAGCAGAAAAGATTTTATGTGATACAGGGACAGAGCCATGATTGCAAGAGGTGTGACTTTAGTGATGTCTTGAAAAGTGAAAGCCTCCAAAGTCAATTATCAGTTGATACTAGCCTCCAAAACAAAGGGAAACCACAAGTCCTTCTTCAGTTATGTTACGAACCTCCATGGCAAAGCCCAAATTTGTTCTGAACTAGTACTTAATGGCACCACTTGCACTGATCCTGTTGACTTAGCCAACCTGCTGGCTGATAGGTTCAGTGCAAACTTCACCCCCTTATCCCCAAAGGCCCAGTTTCAGCGTAAACTTCATCCCCTTATCGCCCCCAAAGGCCCAGTCAACATCCCTGATACTGGTCACACACCGCACATTTCTGTAGATCGTGTTAAAGGCCCTATCCAAGGCAAAGAACACAGCTTCCATGGGACATGATAGTATCCCAGGCTGTACTCTGCATCATTTCCAGCATGAACTAGCTTTGCCATTGAGCACCCTATTCAACCACAGCCCAACTACAGGCTTCATTCTAGCGGAGTGGTGAAGTGCCATTGTCATTCCTTTGCACAAAGGTGGTGCCACTACTGACCTGGGAAACTGTCACCCCATCAGCTTGAAAGTCTGATTTGTAAAGGTATGGAGCATATTGTTATGGATCTCATAAACAAGGACATAAGCAATCTCCAAGCACTCGACCCCACCCAGTTTGGATTTGTCAGGGACAGATTTTGCCTATTGAACCTAGTTGACTTCTTTGAGACTATCGCCAAGACCCTGGATGAGGGAAAGTCAGTACATACAGCTTACCTTGACCTGGCCAAGGCCTTTGATACAATTCCCCACTCGGGCATCATCAGAAAGCTAACACAACTTGGTTTTAATCCCTATCTAGTCAGATGGGTGGCCATCTGGCTCACAGGACCCACAAGGTCAAAATATGCACTGCCACCTCCAACAGCACACCTGTCACTAGTGGTGTTCCCCATGGATCGGTCCTGGGACTCCTACTGTTTAGCATGTACTTCTCAGAGGTCCAGGCAAAAACAAAGGGCTTGTGGCTGACCAAATGTTTGGATGACTGTAAGTTGGGTGCGGTCATTGACTCCCCAATTAATGTTAACATACTGCAAGAAGGTCTCACAGCTACAAATAACTGGTGCCAAAATCACAGCCTTAAGTTACGCAAAAAATGTATTATCGTACCATTAGGTAGCAACATAGCCCCTACTAATTACCACATCAACGGCAACCCCCCTAAGCACACAACCTGTGGTGAGAGACCTGGGTTCTCAGGTTGACAGCAGGTTCCCATTTGACCATCATGTGGCGGTGGTGGTCAGAAATGCCTTTTACTCTGTTCATCTTATAAGTAAAGGAACTACATCCAGAAAAAAAGGAGGTTAGTATCTCTCTGTACTCCTCCCTTATTAGGCCTATAATTAAGTATAATGGCCCCGTTTGGTATGTACCTATCCAAACACCTGCACCAACTGGAAAGGCCACAGAAATACCTCACAAGGAGAATCCGTGCCCTCCAACACCTGTTCTACGTGGACAGGTTTAAATCACTATCACTCTACTCTGTATCATACAGATTGCTCAGAGTTGACCTGTGTCTCACCTACAAGGCAATATCTGACCTTGCCCTACTAGAGATGCTCCATATCCGTAAGTCTAACTCCTCGCACATTACCTGCTCGATAGGCCTAACTCTAATATGCAATATCAACACAACCTGCTGGAGAGACAAGTTTGTCTCCCAGAGGCTGCCCTGTCTCTGGAATAGACTTCCCATACAGGTCAGACTACCTCGCTGACCCTCTTCAAACGCAACCTTGAGTGGATGGGAAACCATAAATCTGTCCCAGGGGTTCCACTTTTGTCCCTCATTGACATGGGCGACGGGTGCCGATAAACTCTTGGCTAGGCTTGTAACCTCCTGTGATCCTATAGTTTTTTTGAAGTAGTATATTTCTTAATTTTGCATCATACAGAACTAGCTGACAGTTTAATAGTTGTGATAAAGTATATTGAAGCAACTCACTTTGGATCCAGTTCATTTATGCTTTGCTCCTCTGAATTCAAGATGTCTGCCACACTGTCTACTGGTAGCACTGTGTGTTCTACCTCTTGTCAAGGTTTTCTCTTTATATCCCCTCTGTGATGCCAGTTGAATGATGCCCTGCTCTGCCCTTTGATGACCATTGCTTTTAGTAGCAGTCTTATGGGCTTGGAGAAGATGGCCCTGCAGAAGAGCTTGTGACATGTTTGGTACGTGGGAACTTGTGACATTTAAAAAAACATTTGCTAGAATGGGCTTCTTTTATCAAAGGCTTTATCTTTTATTTATCTACCTAAATTCCATACTACTTACACCATCCTTTAATGTCACAGCTAAATAGTCTAAACTCAGAGCAATGGGTATTGTATATTAAGCAAATGCCCCAGAAACTGCACTTTACATAGTCAAAACACTTTTCAAAACTTTGTACATCCTTTGTGTAATTAAAGGCAAGTCAGATGGATCATGTGTACACATTTTTGACTGTTAACATTGACTGCATTATTGTTTAAGCAACTGCACAGTTAAGGCTTTCATTTTAGTAAATGAGAACATAACTGAAATATAAATACACAGGAATGAGGCAAAACAAATGAGTAATGAAAAATACATCTTAACTATAGCAGTTTTCGATCGCTTGCTTTGCAGCTTTTTCATTATTGACTTGTCAACAAGCTTCTTTCATCTGTCCAAGTCTGATCTGTAGCACAGTGAAAAAAATCACCATAGGAACTGTTGTGCCCGTCTTACAGCAACTTCAGTTAGATTACACTGAAGCGCTCACACTCAGTTTAATAGGTATCTTTAAATTAGTCACATGGGCTCATTACACCCAGTTTTGTAGTCTCTGGCTTTGGTTGGACCACATCCATCATGCGGCATTTGCAGTAAAAAATCGCAATAGGTTGATGTGGTTAGTGAAAACATCGATATGTCATATATGTGGTCAGTGGTCATGTGCTTTAAACTGTTTTGTGCGAGAGTTTCTTTTAACTGAGTAGTTCAGTTATGCCATTTTTTGCACTGAAGTGCTGCAAAGTGAGAAGGGAGGCCAGTTTTTTTGAATTGGTGTCTCTTACCTTTTCAGCATGGTTATGTTACTGTGGAATTAGTATACTTAAATATCTGACTGTATGCGAAGCTCCTCTGACTGGGAGGAACAGTGCAGCCTACAAAATGCTTTTGCATTTGTTAATTTTTTTTCCAGTAATAATAATACAGATTTGCATGTTACTGAAAATGGTCAATGTACTGTTGCTAGTAATGGATTTGATGGGTATACCTTTATTTTGTTGATGTGCACCTTCTTAGCTGCAGGTTAACATTTTAAAGTGAAGGTGGAATTCTTGACAGTAAACTCTACTGCTGTTTTGGTCAGATGTAAAGTAATGCACAGCATTTACTTAATTTGTTGCTAATCGTGAGAAAGCTCTCCCTGCTTGGTTTGTAGTGCTTTCAGAGGGCAGGTGGTGCATATAATGACCTTTACAGCTAACTAGCATTTAGCTATTTCACTAAAAGGAAATTTATTTCACTGTCAGAAATTGTAAGGATGCTTAGTTACTATGTACTCTTGTATACCTAACGTACTAGACATTAATTTCTAGTTTAGGTTTGCGACTTTTAGTTCAGCTTTAATGACTGCATACATTTTAAAATACACCCGAGTATATGCTTAGAGAGGTTACTGTTTAGTATAGTCATGTTTATTCTCTGAAAGGTATGTCATGACATTGAGAACAAAGCTTATTCACATTTTCCTCTTGCCTAGTTGACTGCCTGACTCAGCCTGCATCTGTTCACAGAATATAGTACAGTATTTGAGATTGGAAATCACACCAGCACTGACACTGTCTCTTCTCAAAGCATGAGAGCCTCCAGAAAACTGTTCTAGAGAATTCTGTCCGAGCGGAGTGGATGACATGCTGCAAGTCTTATGGGAGGCTGTGGAGAGGTTCAAGGGTGTAGCCAGGCAATACTCTATGTACTCTGAGTACATTTTTTTTTTCCTGAGCATCACATCAACATGGCTTTTTTTAGGTAATATTATGGCTACAACTGTCTAAATGAATGTCTTTTAATGACTAGAGTAATATTGCTAATCTAAAAACAATATTTTAGTAGTTTTAGTGGGAACAGCTGAAATGTTACTTACATTTATTAGGGTTCGTAGAGCTTGAGGGGAAACATTTTAAGAGATGTGTCCATTTTTAAGTGAAAGGTGTCCAAGAGGGGTAGCCGTAAGAGGTTGAGTACAAAATGGAATTTACTTGCTACATCCCTGGAGAGGTTATCCCTGTCCCATCAGGGAGGTAGTGAGAAACTTGTCCTTGTCCTTCATGGAGGCTGTGAGGAACTTGTCCCTGCCCTTCAGAGAGATATTGAAGATTCTAAGTTGATGTCTGCCACAATCCAAATAGTCCTACAAGATAGACTGTGCAAGTGAGAATTCAGCAGTCAAGGGGAGGGGGGGATTGCCCTATGCAAGTAGCTATGCAGTTCTGTCCAGATTTTTTTCCTTTGGTCTTTTCCTCATGATGTATGTCTGCACATAGAATCAGAATGAGAGTAATCAGAATTGCTGTTTCTTTGCATAATCGCTGGATACAGTGTAAGTAAACTATTTTCACAGACCCGGTTTGTGTTCTTTGCCAGCTTAAAAAGACAAGCTGTAATGAGCTTTTTTTTTTCCTGCTAAAAATGTTACTATGTAAATAATGCACAACCAGGTGTATTCTGAGGCACAACATCAGCGATGGACACCCCCTAGACCCATGGGAAGGACAGTATTTACACAGTAACACGCACCCTTTTGGGCATTATTGCTTGCAAGAGAATGGGCTTTTTTAAATGTTATATTTGTTTATATTTTTGATATAAAGTAGTTCTTCCACCTAATGTTTCAAACTTGAGGTAGTATGTGTAAATGCTGTTGAAGTAGACATTTTATATCCAAAATATATGTTTGGTTAGTATTGAATGTCTACACATGCAAACTCATTCAGAAGCGCTGTACCTGAATACCAGCCAGTGAAAGTTTTATAACTCTGTGTCTATCGACTGTCCAGATTTTCAGCTAATTTTTTGAGACTGATCCTCATAAAATTTGTAGTTGGCGGTAAACCACTGGGGTTAAAGTCAGACTTCATATCCTTCATAAAATGCATGCTAACACTATTCCTATTATTTTAGCAATGTTTTAACTTTATAGTAACAATATTTAAAATCTGTGCCTATTTCTGTGCTTTTGTCCCCCGATTATTTTGAGGCATTGCCGTTTGAGCTGAGGGGGTGAGAGGAGTCTTCCTTAATAACAGGTGCTACTTGATCTCAATCTTTCTTTCTCGATCACTCATATTCTCTCACTTCTGCTTTCATGCAAGCAAGTATGCATACACTCTCGCGCGCGCACACACACACACTATATTTTATTTTTTTTTTTGCTTTTATAACTTATGCTTTTGTTTAATTTTACTCTTTCTAAACAGCAAAAGCACTAGACTATTAGCATTTCTAACTGTCTGAACTTCATGACACCTTGATTTGCTGATGTGAAATGTCAAACTTGTTTTTCAGTGAGCATTACCTGTATATTAACATACTGCTGGAGAACATTCATTCTCCAGTCAATATTCAATGTCCAGTTTACATATTATCTAAGCTGCTTTTGTAAAAGCTTAACATTTGTTAGTTTCAGGAAAGCTTTTCCATTCCTTCATTCTGTATGGCAGCCTTCCCATTATTCCATGTTCAGCTGATCTATCAACCATTGGTGACATCACATGGTACCAGAGCTGCAAGCAGGTGTTTCAGAAAAGAAGTACTACACATCAGGAGTTTCTATGCTGTTTGATTCAACAAATAATTGTTTTTGCTCTAGGGAGAATGAAAACATTTGGAGCTTGCTAAGAAAACTTTTCTGCTGCAAAGTGTAAAATTTAACAGATAGTAAAATGCAAGAGCCAGTGAGACAAACAAGTGATAGATTTCATGCAAAACTACTGAGGCAGTATGGGAACACACATGCCACACACAGGAAAAAACATCAAAGTCTCACTTTACAAGTGGCAATGTAAGGACCAGTAGGTAAGGAAGAAAATATACTCTGAAATATGAGTCAAACTTGCTTTTAGCCCGTAGTTGTTACATGTATGTAAAATTTGTTCCATTTTGTAATGCAAGTATGTAAGTATGAACCTACATAACTTAGTCATACATTACCTTTGCAAGTAAGCTGATCCCCGATTTTCCTTTTTCAGTTGCTACCTGGGACATGCTAGGAGATCAGAGGACAGATCCAGTAGCTCCAATATGATTTGAGTTTGTGGTTTGTAATCTGTACACTAGTCCTAGAGTCACGTTGCCTCAGTTAGCATTAGCCTAATTCGGTATTTTACCACTAAACTTCTGTATCAAGTTGCAAAACATACATTTCATATCTAAAAGGTTAACGCATTAAATAAATTGACCAGAAGTCTGAGACCAATCTGAACATTTATAGGAGGTAATAAAATGTTCAAATCTGGGGGCTACTATTACTGAATCCATTTGCAAATTTTTTAAGCAGCTCAGACTGGCAGGACCATTTAAGGGTATCAAAAGAAAATGTTACATGATCAGTTAAGAGCATATATCACAAATAAAACAAAGGATATGATGCACAGTGGTGAGGACAAGATGCAAAGTAAATAAACTATCTGCCTGCCCAAGACACAAGGCAGGAAACTAAGTACACTCTGGAAACAAGCTTCAGCCTAAATGCCATAAAGTAAGTCTCCTACTCTGTAATGCATGCTTCAAACAATCAAAGATTCTCCCAAATGTTTCCATATCCCCAAGGCCATAAATGGTTCCCAACTTCATTTTCGGGGGTGAAGACCAAATAAGCACTCTTAATATTAAACAGAAATAAGGCAATGAAAAGGAGAATGAATAGCAATGGAAGGGGAACAGTCTTCCTTCTCTTCCTAAAGCTGCCCACCATTATGGTTCTTCTACTTAATATTTAAAAAGTGACTGGGCCAGTAACATTCAAAAACAAGCATGTTGATTGGTCAGCCCAACCAGTGTCCCTGTTCTAAGTCGAGCATATACCAATAGAAAAAAGTCCAGTCACCCGGACTTTTTGACCGTAAAAAAATAAAGTTTGAAATCCAGACAGTTTGGAGATATGAGAGAGACAGGACATAAAAAACAGAAGGAAAATAGGGTACATTACACAAAAACTTAAACGTGCCCAATTTTCCTTTGTTGTCTCTGGCTTGTTTCTCTTGTACCTCCTGAGTGTCCCGATTTCAAACTTTATATTAAAAATAAATAAATAAAAAAAAGCAGCAACGGGGTCTTCCTTTCTACATTGCTTCCTTTTCAAAGCACTGATGTACTGGGTAAGCATGGGAACATAAACTCCATACGCATTCGCAGTACATAAAAAAAAATCACCAGTATACAAAAACAAACCAGAAGAACACCATGGCACCATTATGCAAGGACATTTAAGAAAAGTAAGTATTTTTGTTTCTTAAATGTCATTGTATAATAGCAATAAGTCATGGCTGGTTGTGGGTAATGCTGATTTACCCGCACCCAGGCATGGGTTATTGCTATACTATCTCACAGTTGGATGCAAAAGGAACAGACATTCGAGGAATATCATATTGAATCACTTAAAAACAAATCTGTCCGTACTAAAAAAAGAAAAAAAAATACAGTAAAAAAATTGCATGATTTAGCCAGAATGATGCCACAAAACCAAAGCATTTGCCTGTGATGCTGCCAACCTGAACTTATGGAAGAACCCAAGAAGATAAATTCTGGGCTATAGCAGCAAGGACTGCACATCCCCAGTACTGGTGTCCACTAGACATTTAAATACATTGAAGGTTCAGTCACTTTGCCTGACTAAAGTGCTGCTGTCTACACTAAGGGAAGAAAAGGAATGCTCAGTGAATAATTACTTCCTGGAGGAGACCTCAGGGACAGCCCCAGGATACAATCAAGTACATAGTGTTGAGGGCCATAGAAATGCAGTTGGACTGGGACTGTGGAAAAAAGTGGCCAGTCATGGCTTAGAAAAGCAATGGGCAAAAAGAAAGGTAAAACTATACACTAAGACGGTGCAAGCCTGGACTGCATCTCCTTTTTTAACAGGTTTAAAAAAAATAATGCTCTCTCTGCCACCTGTTCTGCTTTTAACCACTTATACCACCCTTTTCTTTTAACGAAACAAGATGAATCAGTGTCGCTCATTGACTGTTTTGTCTGTCTGTCTCTGTAAAGTAAGTGCAGTGTATTTCATCTGCCCCCATCACAGCTCAGGCTACAGATGCCATGTTGGTATTCTGATTTCCTTAACATCTTGTAACATTTATCCTTATCCTTACATGTAACATATATATTATAATTTACCAGCTTACATGATTCCACATGAACCAATGGCAGATGCTTCTACAGAATCACCTGTTTTAGGCCCTGATGTATTCTTTCCATGCCAGACAATGCATGGCACACTATTCCCTGAACCCTACCCACATAATCAGTGTTGCGCCACGAGTGTACGCACACACACACTTCTTATGTGATGTACTTGCCTGAACTTTGGATCCGTGAGATGTTCTGCTAGCATGAATCCCATGTTCTGCACTGCAGCTCGGTGAAATTTTTTTTAAACTTTGAGACATCTGCATGGATCCATCACTCCACTGACATTTCTACTACTTACCCAGTGTCCAATACAAGACAGAAGGAAGCACAGAGTGACCACAAACTCTCAAACAATTGTACAGTAAATGCAGACATACACTTTGTCATATGACAAGAGGAAGGTACTCATTCTGCTGGCAGTGTCATATCTCTAACCCAAGGTTAAGGCAAGCACTTGGTATAACTGCTTCTGAATGTTACACTGCTAGCAGGAATCAGAATTAGGACAGAGGCCCTAGCAGTACTTGTATACCAAATCAATATGCTCTCAAAGCATCTTTAGAAAAAGAGATGGTGATGCAGGCTGTCTCTGTCAGAAGGATAGTGCCTTGACTGTGACAGTGACTTGGGTTCTGTTAGCAAACTGAATTCCTGAAGAATCAGCCAGAGGTATAGGGCAGAGTGAATGCTTTTGTCAACTCATCTATCCCAAAAAAGGACAAGGATTAGAGCAAAGAACTCGTACAAATTGGTGGAGACCACTGACACTAGACCAGAGGCATACTTGCATATGTAAAACACAGTTGTCGGACAACGGGTGGAAAACAGATGCCATGAAGCTATAAACTGAATAAGAAATGTTGAAGTATTAAAATGTTGAAGTGCCTGAAAGAATAACTTAAGTTGCTAACATGGGTGCTAAAGGAGAGCAAGTTGAAATCAATATACCAACAGGAGCATAACAGTAGGGGACAGGACTTGCCCCCTGCCCCATGCCTGCACACTGGATGTTCTGCATTTCTTGGTGAAAATGGAAAATTCTCAGGGGCAGAAAGATTCCAGACTTCCTTTACACCATCTCCAAATAGGTGTTCACTTTTGCTAAGGTCTGACAGCAGCAGCCCCTTGCAGTGAAGTCTGCAAAAGACCCCATGTTCTCAGAAAAAAAAAAAAAAAAAGAATAGCTTTCAGAAGGTTGAAGTTCAGAAACATTGTCTGGTGGCACGCAGTGCATTGTGGGAATGCAGCACCTCTCTTCTGACAGACACTGTTATGGCCACCTTCATCATGTCATTTAGGGGGTAGAACAAAAAAGTGTTAGTCATTACTTATGGAGCTACAAGGGCATCAGTACAGTGCTGATCAAGGTAAGATAGAAAATTCCCTCACCCAATTTGTTTTGAAGTTGGGGTCTTTTAATCAGAAGCTCTTGAGATTAAACATACACAGACACACACACACACACTCACACTTACATGCACACACACACACACACACACACACACACACACACACACACACACACACACACACACACACTTCTTTAGTGCTGTTACAAGTCCATTTTCAGTAGTTTCTTCCATTTTCGGGCTTGCTTTATGTTTTTGTCTGCTGTTATGCATTCCAGTAATAAAAATGCTTAAAAGCAATGTACCTGACCGCTCTGAGATTGCCTCTACTATGCTGTTGAAGTTAAGGAGGAAACGGTACATAATTGTGACTAGGATAATTGCTTGCTGAATGGGGTATTTTAGACATATTGCTCTTTGTGGCTACCCACAAAGATTTGGATGTTTTACAGTGCTGTACATTGTGTACTGTAACAATGAAATAGTTGGGCAGTGTTCCATTAATGCTAACACTGGCTTCTGTGTTTGCATTTCAACTTTTTTTTATTTCTTAGACTTTTTTATATTAACTGAAGTGAATATGCATTATTTCCCATTGTTTAATCCAGTTTTTGTGTGACAGAGTTGTGCAATGACATATGCTGAATATGTTTAGTAAATTTTCTGTATATAGTAATTACTTTATCTTTTCGATAGATGCAGAACTGGTGCAAATGTCTGCTTTAGAACCACTGGCATGTTATCATGGAGAGTGAAAACTTTCAGCAAGATTTGTTAAAATTAGACTCTAAAGTTTGTTCCGTTGCTGAAAGAAATGTTTGAAGCCTGGAGTAATTTTATTTTATAGACTGACGAAACAGTAAACTGAGTCTCTGATTTCACATATATGTGTGTGTTTCTCATTGGATGACCTTGTACTGTCTTGCGTTTCAGTTATTAAAATTTAGGTATGTAAAGCTAATAAAGTTGTAAAAGGGATCATATTATAACATTCTTCAGAATTACTAGGCTGAGGCGGTCTTTCACAAGTTTTTTTTCTTTCTCTTAGCTGAAATGCATTGCTCATGAACAGGAAATGAAGATTAAATCAGTGTGCGCGCATTCATATTATGAGTCAGTGGATTCTAACATACACATATTTTGAAAAGTATCATTAAAAAAAGCTGAAAGACACATCATTAAAGGTTTTCTTCAAGTTTAGCTCATGATGTAATTCTATGAAAGTTGAAAAGAATAGTAGTGAAAAAATGTTGACACCAGGGCAGTCCTAACCAGTAGCTCTTTGGCAGCCATAAAGTAATGGATTTATAAGGCTAAGACCGTAGTAAGGAAGGGGGTTAGATGCATTTTAGTCTCTGTAAAATAAGCAGTGTGCTCCCTTCATATATCAGATTCTAATGATGTGTGAGCAGCACAACCAAGTTGCCTTAAGTCACAATGCTTAGAAAAAGTGCAGCTTCAAGTTACTGGTGCTGTATGTGTTTATGAATAGCATCACATTGTATAATTAATGGAAAAATGTGTGTGTTCTCGTCTGTTGCTGTAGCAGAGTTGAAAAGATTGTAATGCTGACTGACCCATTATTTGCACAAAGGAGTATTATATAAACCTCTAGAAGCTTTTAAGTCTTAAGTTGTTAAATTCTTAACAAACAGCTATACTCTTGTGAAAAATGTTTTACAGGTAGTAGTGTCTTAAACTGTTTCAGCAGCTTGCAGCCTTACCCCTCACCCCCCCCCCCCCGCCTGCCTGTATGTTTTGTGCATTTCATAGGCCTTTGAATCTTTACTTACAAAGCTGTTGTGATTTTTCTGTGGTGGTCACTTTAATTTGAGAGAGAACAGAAGAAGAAAGAGAAGACCTAAATGTGCTGTGTAGTGCTTGAGGCACTAAATGTCATATTATACCATGACCCCCCATTAATATTCCAAAACGTGCACGCTGATTGGCCAGCGTGCACGTTGTAAATTGACTTATACTAATGGAAAAAGGTCCGGTCGCCTGGACTTTTTCCATTAGTACAAGTCTCTTTTAAAACACTGTCTCGCTATGTTAAAAGAGTTTAACATAGCGGCACAGGTTTAAAAAAAGCAACGGAGATCTCTGTTGCTTTATTTAAAGCTGTCTCGCTATGTTAAACTCTTTTAACATAGCGACACTGTGTAAAAAGCAATGGGGATCTTGCTTTCTCCGTTGCTTTTTTTTAAACCTGTCTCGCTATGTTAAATGGGTTTAACATAGCGAGACAGCTTTAAAATAAGCAACGGATCCGTTGCTTATTTTAAAGCCGTCTCGCTATGTTAAACCCTTTTAACATAGCGAAACAGTAAAAGGCAACGGAGATCTTGCTTTCTCCGTTGCTTTTGGCCACAGCTCTGATGTACTGCGTAGGTATGCACAGTACATCAGAACTGCCGCGGATACCAGACAACTGTGGAAGGGCAGCAAAGAGGCATTATACAATGCCATTATTTAAGAAAAGTAATTATTTCTTTTCTTAAATAATGTCATAGTATAATAGCAATAACCCACTTCTGGGTGTGGGTAATGTGGGATTTACCCATGGTTGTCTTTGTTTGGTCCCTCGGGCTTCGCCCTCGGGACCAAACCACGCCAACCGTGGGTAAATCCCACATTACCCACATCAAGGTGTGGGTTATTGCTATAGTACTAACTGATACAGAATATGAAGAGCTTGCTTGTGGAAGATGCTGAGAATGGTGAGGCAATGGGGAAAAGGGTGTATGCTTTCAAAGGTATCTGAAGAGGCTGGAAGATAGAACAGTGAAATGGCAATTGCAGCTGAGGTTTACCATAGAAAAGTGCACTGTACTTTTTCAGGGATACAGTAACATCAAGTTGAAATAGCAAAGTGATACAAGTACAGAACAAAATAACATTGGAGTGATAATTATTGCAGGAATAAAGTACTAAGGAAAAATGTAGCAGTAGCCCCATTTACTGCATGTTGACTGCCTAATGTTAAGTGGTATCAGAAATAATTCACTGTTTCAAAATGATTAATCTGCTAGTAAATATGTGAGAATTCAATATGTGCACATCTGTTAACCCAGTTTAGGAATGCTATAAATGTGCTAGGGTGGGGGCATGAAATAGAGTGAATGCGTACCTGGAAAATGCTCCCAAGAATATATCATGTGGGAGTGATTTGGCAACATAAAGGTCAACTTTTTTGCTCACGAATCCAGGACACACACACATAGTCAGGAGTTCAAAGACCAAAATCAGCTACAATTTTTAAATATTAATCAGATGACAAACTTTATATTAGCATGCCTTTTCCAAACAATAAGTAGCATGAAACTCTAATATGTGATATTATTGACTAGGGTTACTTTCTCTCTCTCTCTTTGCAGGACAGTCCTGATTTGGGAAATGTGTCCTTTCTTTCTTTTTTTTTCTTCCTCTCACAAGTAAGAAAAATTGCAAATGTCTTGATATTGTTAGGAAAAAATTGAGTTTTCTCTAAATATTGCTGGAGTCCTTTAATAAACTTACAACCAAAAATGCAGCTTTAGTGAGTCTTTGTTGGTAAAAGCATTTTTTTTTTCTTGTGGGCTTAGTTTGTCTTGCGAATGTTCATATTTTGTTAAGAAATGTCCCACTTGGTGAATCTGAAAAGGTGGCAACCATATTACTGACTGACTAATCTTCAGTGAAAAATCAAAACCTTTGAAGGATGGGGCAAAAATATTAGGCAAAACTGGGGACAGTTACAAAGTATGCTTGACATATAGAAATGTTTTATACTACCATTGTAAAGATCTGTTGTCGGACCACAGTTGGAAATGGTGTACATTTCTGGTACCATAATACAGACCAGAGAAGAGCTACAGAGGTTGTAAAGGTAGGGGGCTTGTAATGTAAGAAAAACAAGATGAAAATGGAGGAGTTAAACCTTCTCACATTGGAAAAAAAAAAGGGATATGTGTTTTGTACATACGTTAATTGGGAGAACTATAATGGGAAAAATAAAGATCAAAGATGGAAGGAAAAAAGGCATGAGTTTTCAGATTTAAAGCACAAACTTTATTCTCATAATTATACAGTGTTTTTTTTTCTAAGGCATAGTGGACAGATTGAACAGATTACCAGAGAAAATGGTGTACTGCAAGGCTACAGGCACCTGCAAACATGCCTACAACAGTTTGTGAGCTATAGTGATGTACATTGGGGGTGGATCACTTTGAGCAAGTGCTAGATTCTCTAAAAATGCAGCAGCAAGGTTAGTGGACTGAGATGGCAGTCTCATACTTTTACCTTTTGTTCTGGGAAGCAATTAACCTTTAACATGTACGGTCACATCTCCGATTAAAACAGGAAAGCACAATTCATCGCTGGTTTTAAGCTGCACATGCAGTTAAGCAAGAAGACAGTGCACTGTAGTGGGGTTTTCTTTTGGGTATCTCTTGGGATTTCTTTGTTTTTGATTTTAAAACAAACAGTAAATCTTTGTTGATTGCAGTTTGTCTGTGTAGATTACTTTGTTGTGGCAGAAGGAGAAATATGAATGAGCTGATATTGTGGAGAACCAAGTACAATGGTACAATCCAACTGTGTGATGTTTGTGTGTGTGTGTAATGTATATTTGTTTCAGTTTTAGCTATTTTGCCAAAGGATTATATACACAGTATCACTTAAGAGTGTAAATGGTTAGTATCCAGTAAAACTGTAATGGGTTGGGTCCTTTTTGTCTGATCACATGCTCTGACTTTATAGGGCTCTCTGCAGTAGGTGAGGCACTTTGGGGCTTTCTTGTGCATTCTCATATCACTCTTTAAGATTGTTTTCCCAATCTCCAAGCATACATGTGACCACCCCTTTGACCCAGTGTGATACTCCTGTAGTGCGGTAATAGATGCTTTCTAACAGCTCCTTCATTCTGAATCTCATCATGTTCATCATATTGATGACTGCTGCAGTAGCCTCAGCTGTGTGGGTTATGTCCTGCCAGGGACATAACAGCTGGCCAGGTCAAAGTATCAGGGCATCTTCTACATACCCAAACCATTATACAGCTTGAGCCGAGCTGACAGACCTGTTTGGGCATTAAGCCCTTCAGAGCTTACCTGGCCCCTAAAAGTATGCTCTTTTGCAGGCTTCAAGGATAAATGGTCGACTTGTGCTGCTCCTTTGCTGGCAGATTCCCTTTGGGGGTAAACCCTCCATATTTTGTAATTATTGTTTAAACTTATTTTCCTAAACAGGAAAGTATTGTTTAAGGTAGGACTGTGCATTTGTCTCATGACTGTACTTTTAAAACAGAAGTGTACTTTTGTTTCTGACAACTTTAAAAGTTGTTTAAAAATTTCTAGAACTGCTTTTTCTTTGGAGAAATTGTATTTAAATTACCTTTGGGAACTGGTCATGTTCTTTTGAGTACCGTTTACTGTGTTTTGAATAAAAAAAATTACTATAAGTACTTGACTGGATTGTGTTGGTTAACTTCCTTAGGAAAGATGCAGCATTCTTGGCTTGACCATCAGACTAACTACTGGTTCCATGGTCTGTCCTCCTCCTAGCCACACAAGGGGTGGAGCCATACCAGTGCAAGACAGTTTTGTTTTTGTTTGGGGGGGGGGATGGAACTGACCACTGCTACTACCTATAAGCAATTAGGTCAATAGACTTGATGTCAACCCAGTTTTGTGACCTTAGGGCATGTGGTTGAAATCCTTTTTTGTCCGACTACCTAGCCTACATGTTTTGTACCCTTGCTGTTGAACTAATTGTTTACAGGAATTTAAGTAAGGTTACCAACCTGTTGACTATTCCGTGTTGGGTTGCAGAGGGGATTATGTGCTATTTGTACCATAAAATAGTTCTATATTAGTGGCTTTGGACTAGTTTGACCATTTTCAGGCATGTCCTGTTTCTGTTGACTTGTTTGGGCCATGGTATGATTCTGAGCTGCACCGTGTGAGGAAGCGAGAAAGGGGAAGCAGCAATGGAGATGTTCTCACCCCTTTAAAGACAAGTTAGCACTGGCTCTTAATTATTCCAGGTATCCGTTAAAATCTTTTACATGCCTGTAAGGTAGTCTGTAGTGTTAAGAATGTGACCAGCTAAGCCCACCTCAGTGTCTGACAGACTGTGCAGTTCAGTCTGATCACAAGGGCCTTTTTTCAGCAGCTGTTTGTGAGCTAACCATTCACTTTTTGCAGGCAGGCTTACTGCAAACAAGACTGTCTTGGGTGCATTTATAGGCCGTGCAATTTACTCAAAGGTTTCTGTAGTGGACTTTGGAAAAGTTTTTACTAGTCATGTTTTTACTTTTGGAGTTGCTTTCAAGTGTGTGCAGTGGTCGGCTCAGATTTATTTATTTATTTGATGTCCTTGTTCCATTTATCTCTCCAGAATTTTAAAGGAAGCTTTAATCATCCCACTTAACAATTGCAGTCTTTATCCTGGCATTCTAGAACCTTGCTGTCTTGTCTTGCACCTTCCATTTACTGAGTAGGCTGTGAAAGTGATGAATATGTAGCCTGGACACTCTCTAGAACTCTTTTGGATACTTGGAGCTGTATTAATCACTGTCCAGAGCCAATGAAGTTACGTCACTCCCTTACGTTTTTAAGCATCCACTTGTGGTGGGAGATCAAATGTGGTACTGTATACTGATCTTTTTTAGATCACTCTTCCCCTTTTATCATTGCTGACTGTCTGAAGCTCTTGGAGGGCCTGGAGACCTGTTGAGTTTTTTTTTTTCTTCTGGGACAGTCTTAGGGTGGTTGGCTTTCTGACTATTGAGGCACACCCAGGTGATTGTTCTGTGATGTTAATCCTATGACTTCCGTTAGAGTTAAGGGGTCCCTTGGGGTGCCATTTTGGGTCCACTTTTGTTTGTCATGCACATGCTGCCTGTCACAAAAGGAGATACTGCCACCTTAGCTATCTGACATTTTGTAAATAATTATGTCATTTGTGAATATCCGTATGATTCATATGCTTGTGTTACAAATGTATTAAAACTGTATGTTATGTGTATATCAAACTGCTAGTACAGAAGTGTGTGTTTGAAAAGTGTTGTAAAGTACTGAGCTTTAAAAATCTATCCACAATGTACCCCACTGGAACAGAAATGTACATAGCTATTGCAACTGTTTTAGTTGTCTATATTTTAACAATGAAAACTGGAAAACAGGAGGTTAATTTCAGAAAAATAGCTGAACATTTACATTACTTATGATCATGTAATAAAAGGATGTTATCTTTTAGTTTCAGTGCAGTAGCAGACAAAAATATCCTGGCAGTAATATTTGGGATATTAATTTAAGAACTCTGAGAGACTGGGTATTCTGTATTTTGTCTTTGACCTGACAAGAAGATCCAGTCACCAAATCTGCCTTGTTGCTTTGTAAGTTAACTAGAATATACTAATTCTGTTAGCTATAGTTAGGTAAATAGGAATGTAGCAAAACATAGCTTAGATACTTTTTGAGCCTGCCTTGCAATGTTGTTTTAAATATTTCCTGTGAGTTTGAACTCGTGTGTGTGTGTGTGTGTGTGTGTGTGTGTGTGTGTGTGTGTGTGTGTGTGTGTGTGTGTGTTTGTGTGTGTGTGTAAATCAAACCTCAAAGTGTGTGTGTGTCAGATACTTGGGCAGGGACATGAAGCATTGGTTGTACAGAGGGGGTGCTGGAGGTCTTGGCATGGTCACTCAGCTGATATCTCAACCCTATATATGTGCCAGTGGGGAGTCTTATTGGGAATCTGGAGAAAGAGGGAGAAACCAGGCCCGGACTGATTGACCTCTGTGTGCTCTTAAGGGAAATTGCACTTGATGCAGAGAACTTCATCCGGTAATACTGTGTGTGTACTTGTTATCCTCCAAGTATACATCCCCCACTGGCGCTGGTGGTTAGGATTGATACTCCTTGATTCCTGGGCCAGTGGTGGGGTGTCAGGCTGCCATTTGGTGATCTCAGTAGACAGAGATGGTTGCAGTGCCACTGCAGCAAAATCAATCCTCAGGTTTGCTATTCATCTGTGAAGCATGTGGCAAGTTGTCAAGTGGGTTTGGCATAATGGTTAAGGTGTTCACCTCATACAGCCAAGGTACAAGGTTTGATTCTGACCTCTGGTTTTTGGCCTGTCTTAAAATGGTCTTTCAGGGCAGTTAGCCTAGTATTCACCTATAAACCAATGAACCTATGAACAAAATAACATCTGTAAGTAAAGATATATTTTAGATTGGGAAGTTTGCAGAATGGTTAAGGTGCAAACAGAAAATACAACTGTCTGGTGAAAGTAACTCTCATCCAAATACAACAAAATGGCACAACATGCAGAAGAAACATAAGACGCAGAGAAAGGCTCAAAAGTAATTAATATAAAACATTAAAACAGACATGCTTTCACGCCTGATATGGCATTTCCTCAGTTTCTTAAACATTGCTACAAATTCCATAATAAATAAACAAGTAATCCAATAATAAGTCATTGCATGGCTGAGAATTCATTATTAGCATAAGACCATAGTAGCAACCAATCCATATTATAAAAGACAGAATTCTGAATAAACTACTCATGTAGCCAATGATAATGAAATAAATACGTAACAGCCTATCGCTAAAAATAATGTACTCAGTGCAAATAGAATGAACATCAATCATCTTTCATGAGGAAGCTCAAACTACCTATCTAAAGAAGGGGCATGATCTAAAGTGTAATCCCAGCAGTAAGGTTTGTTTAAACTGCAACCTTTACCAGCTTAGAAGGAATTCATTTAGTTCACTTTCATTCCCAATATTGCTCATCTTTAAAGTAAATGTAAAAATAAAGACGTACAATTCATGGCTAATTTCACTAATACATTTCTGTCCATTGTAGTGATGACCTCGTATAAAAATCGCAAACTCGTATAAAATAGTGAATAGTGAATAGAAATAAAATGATAATCACTGAAACCATAGATATGGCTCTAAGCTGATATATGTCAGTGCTACCATCAATATGATAAAGGGATGCAAAATGAGAATGCTAAACAGCTTATCTAAAAAGTAAATATAATCGTGAGTAGAATACAAGGCAGCCTGTTGCTAGGAGCAAAACTCTATGCAAATGAGTTAAGACAAACATCGATCAACTCACATAAGAAAAACCAGACAGCTCAACTACCCGTCAAAAAATGGGTGTGATCTAAATTGTAAACCCAACTATACGGTTAAGTTTAAATAGTAACCTTTACCAATTTGCAATGAGAATCATTAAGTTCAGTTTCATTCCCAATAATGCCATTTTCAAAATATTGCCACAAATAAAGGGTGAAAAATGAAAATAATAAAAAAACACAATTCATAACGAATCTGACTGATACCATTCTAATTACTGCCCCATGTAAGAGTTCAGACTTATAACCGCACTAAAACATGCATCTTGCACAATACACGCACAAAAAATAAACAAAATAACCCTCACTCTACAACTGGAGGCATAACTCTAAGCAAATACATCAGGACGGCTCCCAATAAAATGAAGGGAAAAGCAGCAATGAACCCAGACAAGCTATCTTAAAAGTGGATGTGATTTTAAATGTGGTTTCAAAGGCACTGGCTCATTGAAACTGAGACCATTATCGGTTTGCAATGAGATGATCCACAAGTTCACTCTATTCTGTTTTATTCACAATATCGCCCATTCTCAAGTCATTCCAACAAATTTGTAAAACTAGAAAGACAAAAGGAATTGGAAGACCCACAATTAATAACATCTTTCACTAATGCATTTCTAACCTTAGCCTTTCTGATCTCATGTAAATGTTCATGCACTCGCTGTATCAGTGAGCGATTCATCTTCCGCGCAAAAACAAGGGCAAGATACACATCTTGCTAAATATACTATATCTGCAGTAGAGCAATCAGTATGGAAAGATAATTCATACTCTTTCAGAGGAAGGATAACTAAAGAAATTGGCATGAACATCAATATAGTTACAGTATTTGCATGTACTACAACCATAGGTACCCTTTCTATCAGAACATGTAGTACCATCCTGGCTAAGCCTTTTATAGCACAATAAACATTTCAAGGACTTAAAATTTTTAAAAGAAAACTTCAGCTCCGCACCTGCTATTACCTTTAAACTTTCATCTGCTAACAGAATATTCCAAATCTTTCTAAAAACATTACATACCACTCTAACACTGGAAGAATAGAGTAAGGGAATGCCATCTGCAGGTCAGTCAGTGGTAGAAATATCATTGTCTGATGGGGAGTGCACGATGGAAAAATGGGGTTTAGTGAGACCTGTTCTGTCTGTGCTCTCTGGTACCAAAGACTGGCACAATTAAGTCTCTGTGTAACCTCTAGACCTCAAATCATCTTTAAACCTAGATAACTGTCAACCAAACTCTGTATCCTCACGTACGAGTGTGGAAATCCTCATACCTTGACCCTTCATAATATTCTTATAAATATGTCTAGGATGTATACTATCCCTATGTCAGATATGATTCCTCCTACAAGGTTTCCTATACAAACCGAGACAAAACAGCCATTAGAGGGCTTATAAATGTGAACATCAAGGAAGTCAGTTTCACTGGTTGAATATTTCATCTTAAAAAAAACAAAAATGAAGTAGAGGCTTTAAAGAAGTCCACAAATCTCAAAAGATCAGAGCTAGATCCAGACCATAAAATATGTAATCTACAAATACTCTATAATAAAGAATAAACTGACAGAACTCATCATCTGAGTACTTTAGTATTCTCCCAATGTGCCAAAACAGCACTGGTCTAGCTGTTGACGTAAGAGGTACTTATTGCAATCTGCGTTTTCTGTAAATAATACTTTTTTTTTTTTTTTCAAAAAGAAACGCATGATTATTGAGAACTAATTCAATAAATAAACATATAAGGTTGACCTTCCCTATAGGATAATCAGTGTTCACAAGAAACTGCTTGTGTTAAGGTGTTACAGCAGCAGATGATGGTAAAGTCATCTTCATATTGAATCAGGATGCCTTCACCAGAAGATGAATGTAGATTATTGATAAAAATATTGATTAGTAGAAGGCCAACGATGGATCCTTTTGGGACACCTGTGGAAGTGGGTAAGTATGCAGAGATGGATTTAGTTTGTCTTTCGGGAAAGCAGCTAAAGAACCATTGAATAGATGGAGATGATAGACCCAGAATGGAAAGCTGATTGACATAGTCTCTCACACTAAACTTCTCAAATGCTTTTGATATAAAAAAGTACTGCTGACACAAGTTTGAGTTGTGAGCTTTATTGACAGTGTCAGTAAACGATAGTAATACAGTCTGAGTCCTGTGGCCTGACCGAAATCTATGTTGCATATTGGTGATTAGCTCATTTTGTAAGAGATAGTGGAGGAATTGTTGATGTATACATTTTTAAAGGGAGACAGGATGACTATGGGATGAAAATTTGTAATTTCAGTAGATTTACCTCCTTTATGTAAGTGGATAAAATGTGTCAATTTCCATAAGTTAGGAACATGGGATTCTGTAATTGATCTATTAATAAGATTGCTGATTGGGTATGCTATTGCATGTGTAGCTAGATTTAGGTATTCTGGGGAAGATTGTCGTGTGGAGGAACAAGGTTTCAGTTTATGTAAAAGCTTTTCTATGATTGCAATAGAAACTGCTTGAAATGTAAAGTGGGTAGAGTTGTCTATATATGTGTATCAGAGAGGTTGTAGTTAGATTATTTTTGTGAAGGAGTTGTGCTAGGGTCTAATGTAGGGGAAGGTAGTTGTGTGGAAGGGGATATATTAGGTGAGTTTGAAGTTAAGTTGGCTATGTATTCTATGACGTATGTATTAAAACGGGTAGCTGTTCGAAGAGGATGATTATCTTGGTATGAGCTTTGGATCCTTTCATACCGCAGTTGATGAGAGAGGATATGGTGGACCAGAATTTAAGGTTGACTTTTATCTCTATTTACTTGTTTCTTGACTTTTTCATAGCTCTTTGAATAGTTGCTGATTTTTGTCATGTTTATTTTGCCAGTTAAGCCATGGTTTGTCTCTGTCTTTCATAAAGAGTTTGCATTGGTTGGTGAGCCATGGGGTATAGTTGTTTTTAATTAGTTGTGTACTCTGTTGGAGTAAGGTGTTTAGAATATTTAGAGGGGCTGCATTGAAGTATTCAACTGCATCATTCAAGGCAAGTTTTTGTAGGATGGAACAGTTAATCACTTTCAGAGCTTCAATGAAAGACACTCTGGAGGGATTATGAGAGGTTTGACCTTATGTTCCTTTGTTAGTTGTGTAATGTTCCTGCAGATATAAGCTGGCTGGTGGTCACTTAGTGTATCAGAGAAGGGTACCTGAGGAGGTAAAATTAGATGGGTTGGTAACCAGAATTCATTCCAGTATCGATTGTTGGGAGTTATTTTTGCCATATCTTGTTGGTGCATTAATATGTTGAGTGAATCCAAAGAGTTTCATGCTGTTGATTGCTGAATTTTCAGATAAAGGCATTAATTTGTGATTGTATCTAGTCAAGATAGTGTGTTTTTAAGTATTGGAAATTTCTGTCCTTGGGGATATATAGCACAACAGTGCCTGCTCTAAAGACGAAAACCATTCCTGTGATATAAATAGGACTTGCTGGAGAGACTGGTATGTATCCCAGAGACTACTGTGTCTCTGGAACAGGGTCTCCATCCATGTGAAGCAGAGTTCCTCTGTAACCCCAATTAAAGTGCAACTTGGTCAGATGGTAAAAGTGAAATTCATCCCTGGCTTGACACCTATGTCTCTAATGGACACGGACAACTTGTAAATGTTTCATCTCTGAAGCCACTGCTTACACTTATCAAGGGTACCAAAACTTGTCAGAGATTTGGGATGCATGGCTAGGCTTAAAAAGGCCCTTGCAGTCATTAACCTAGTAAACACCTATGAACCTATGATAAACTCAGTACCTGTCATTGGGAATGGCAGTGAACAAGGAACTAACCTCTAATGTAACTAATAAAACATCATTACCTGGAGAAAGGTCAATAGAACACTTGTATAAAGATGACAAAAACTGTTTTAGTATCTTTCAAAGCTGTCAAAGTATTGTCCGGTATTGGCCTGATCATTTTCTTTCTTTCTTTCTCTCTCTCTGTGTGTGTATATATAAATATATATATATATATATATATATATATATATATATATATATATATAGATACACACACACACACACATATATATATATATATATATATATAGATAGATAGATATATACACACACACACACATATATATATATATATATATATATATATATATATATATACAGAGTTTCTGTCAATCAACCTCTCCCTAACACTATGGTTCTCATTGGTGGATGCCTAGGATGTTTGTGAACTTTAGGGAGAGCATGTAATACTGGAGCTGTTGTTAGCCTAGTACAACTGTATAAACCTATGAACCTACTAAAGAATGCATGAAAGCCTTTATTTGAAACCGGTTCAAACTCGTTACGACTGCTGTCCCCATTCCTTATTTTTTGTATGCATTAGGAACTGCGCATTATGTCAAAGATGAAAACCTTGGGGTGATCTGATAGAGAAAAGAGACGAGCGAATCTCGAATGTTCCTGTTCTCCTTTAAACTTGTTGTTTTGCAGAAGGACATCTCCCTATGTGGGGAGGGGGGGGGCAGGTTCCCCTTGAACTTGTATAAACCAGGTCTGCAATCTTTATACCTCAGAGGAAGGGATAATATTATGAGAAATAGCCATCTTTGACTTAATCGGTCCCCCAGTCTTCATGTTTTGGGACTTCCCGGCATTTCCAGATGGTTATCTTTCATCATTCTAGGTCCAGATCGCAGCCATTGCTGATAATCACTTTTTGCCATCATGAATAGCAGTCAGTGTAAGCACCTGAATGCATTAGAAGACTTGGCGATGTTTGTGTAGGTCCTGGCACTCTCTCTCTCACCCTTTACCTGGGGCTGTGTAATGGGAGGATAACTTCACAGCTTGACTCCTTACCAGAGTTAATGGTACATGGCTATCACTGTCTTCTACATTCTTTGTACTAGTTCCCTGTTAGGTATGTAGTTACACTTGATGTATGGCTTTGCATGCCACCTTGTTAAAGGAGGCTTTTCTGCTTTATTGGCTTTCTCACAATCCCTATTAAACTTCTTCAAGGGTACTAGTAATCTCCAGACTGAGGCTGGATTTTTTCTTTTCACGTGCCCTGATCCTTGGGATTGAATTAATTATTGGCAGTGCCCTGATCCTTAGGATTGAATTAATTATTGGCAGCTTTAGGCAATGTACTGCTTATACTAGGTGTAGGTGTTAGTTCAATGTGTCCATTTTATAAGGCATTTTTGGACTTGAGGTTCACTTGTTATAGTCTGCATTGTTCAGTAATCCATATGCCCTTTGTGGATTTATTGTGTATTGTATTTATATTTATTTTATGTACATTCTGTTTACTGGGGTAGAGCACTGATTAAGAGTGATCAGTAACAGGCTCAGGCTAGTTTGTATGCAGCACATCGGAACATAATGAACACAGTGGCAATAAATGAAGCATAAAGACAGTAATATGTGCAAGATATTACATAATGTATGTACAGTAGCAGCGCACTTGTAGATAAGCACCGAATAATGACTGTGTTATTTACCTGACACAGTCACAGGTAACCGTGAGCATCACACTTTCAGGGGTGGGGAGCTCTACATGAAGAGACATGTTTCTCCTGAGAAGACAGTAATACTGGAACTCGAAAGACCTGTTCAGAGGGAGACTGGGTGCTTCTAAAAGGATAGACCACTCCACAGGACTAGTTACTTTATTCCTTTTTTCCACCCACTTGACTCTTGCCTGGGAGCCGAGTTCTGATGGAGATTCCCAGCAGGGAAGGAATGGGCCTTAGTTAACTTGTTGCTCCCTGAAATGTCCTGCTGTTTTCCCCTCAGAGCAAATGGGCCGATTGGGTACTGGCAGAAGAGCTATCAGGCAGGGTCCTATAGCCTCTGAATGGGTGCAGGCTAAGGAGCCTTTGAGCAAGACCCTTCAGAGAGCATAACAAGAGTAAGACAAGGTAGTCCAAATAAGGCTTATTTACAGGTTGTCTGACAAAGAAGAACAGTGAAAGGAATCCACCAGGTAGACAGGTTGCTGTTTGTGGCCTTCAATATGGTAGAAGTGAGTGAATGTTAAACTTCCTTTTTAGAAACATTCAAGAGCAGAATGATTTTGGGCACCTTACCTGGGGCAAGCATAAAGTAACTTGGTATTGTTACTGAAATGTGAAAGACCAAGCGTGGAAGTAATGCTTAATGATGGTTTATGTGCAGGATTTCAAAGCTGGAAGTGGGTAATAGTAATGGAGAACTGCCAACCATACTCTGTGATTCACAGTAAGGTTTGCATTAGGATCCATTTCTGCAGAACTTTTGGAGCCCTGACTTAGTGCAGATCAACTCTGACAAGTTTGAATCTGAGTTTACAGCTGCCATAACATCTGGAAGATGATGGGCAGGAACAGTTTGAAACAGTCATGATTTCTATTTCACATGCAACAAAGCACTGCATGAAACTTGACAGCAAAGTTAAAATAAAAAATAGGGGATTTCTGTGGTTCTCCAGTGAGAGATGTCTGAGAAAGTTTGAAAAGCAGAATGAGGAGGACAGACAGGAAATAAAAAAACTCTGAACATGACAGTGAGCTGCATTTTGTTACTTTATTCCTTTTTCTACTGACTGAATAGCAAAGACTGAGAGAATAAAAAGACACTTTAAAGGAAGTGCATAAAATATTATTCAAAAGGTGTATTCAGGAATGTACGAAAACTTGGGAAAGATACTGAGGCTTAACAAAGGGAAGTGAGAGGATGACCGAAAAATGATTAAATATAGTTTTCTCAAAATGAGTTGGGAGAATGAATGATTTCCTTGTGTTGTTGTGTCTTTCGGCTTTTCCTGGTAAAGGGTCGCCACAGTGGAACTCCGGTCGGCTAATGATTGGCAGTAGATTTTTACATGCCGAGTTGCCAGCTCTGACGCACAACCTTCGAAGAAGGTGCGCCCATTCACGCATGTCTCCACACAGAAGACGTTCTACCTGAGAATCGAACAGGACGTCTTACTAATGATTTCCTTGTGTGTTAAGAGAAAAAAGATGGCTAGGAAAGTGTGCAAGAAGAAAGGAAAAGCAGTGGGATGAGACAGAACCCTGCTTAGAATCTTATAGGACCTTGAAGACAAAGTGCAGTCACAAACAAAAGCTGCTTAAAAAATCATTAGCAAACAATAGTACGATTCCATTGGCCTGAAACTATGTAGATGCAATTCCACATGGGTTGAAGGCAGAGATGAATGGACTAGTTAACCTGAATTCTGTTGTAGTAAAAATGAAGAAGTTACTTCCAACTGAAAAACTGGTCAGGTTTATAGGTATTTACTAGGCTGTTCTGTGAGGATCTTTAGAGTCCTGGCCATACATTTGCATGAAGTTTTTAACCTTTATATATTTTAAGTGTGAATAACCAGAGATCAGCTAGCACAGCGCAGGACCCTAAGCAGCAAGAATTTGCAATGAATAGATCTTTTCAGACAAACCTGGCAGAGTTATTCAGTTGGAGCTATGGATGTGCATTACATTTTAGCCAGTCAGCTAGGCATTTGTCTTAGTGTGCCGTACAAAAGGTTCCCATAGAAGTTGGAAAGCTTTTTAGTGGGTAATTGGGTAAAACAGCTGCATTGATGAAATGCAAGGATAAAGTGTTTCCACTATGAAAAGATGGTTAGTAAAGAGTGGAAGCTAAGTAAATTGGTCTAACAATACCTTTATTCAAGCATGACAGTGGTTACAGTAGATGACTTATCTGCATTTGGTTCAGAGGTTATGGTTGTGAGCTGTAGTTCCTGTGGTGCAGGGTTTGATTCCCTTAGCCCTGATTTTCCAACTGTGTAACCTTGGAAAAGTCACTTAATGAAACATTGCTCTCAGGTTGCCCCGAAAAGGAACTGTGGGTCTACCCATTTAACATAAATTGTAATTGTAACAGTAGATGAATTATCTACAGAAATGTTAAAATGTGCATTCATGTGAAAACAAACTACAAGCTGTAAGTTGCCATCCATTTCAAGCAAGGAAGTGTTGTAGGATAAAATTTTAGATACAGAAGCAAAAACATTATGGTTTTCTTGAAATTTTTATTGGTAAAATGTGTGTAGGTCAGGGGCTAAATATCTATAAGGAGGTAGCTTGTTCCACTTTTTGAGGTCCAGGATGGAAGAATGCTTTACATTCTGTAGTTTATTTTGTAGAAATGTTTGGATACACATTTTTGAGAGATTGGGCACAGGAGGTAACTCTGCTTGGCTGTCTGAGAGACTATTGGGGGTAGACTAGGGGATTCCCTATTAGATGAACGAACGCTTAAAATGTAGTACGACATGCTCAACAGGTTTTAAGCGAACGTCCATTTAAGCAAAACCCGAGAATGTTGAAACAAGGAGTTTCGAAAAGTTACAGTTGGCCAGCCATGAGGAAGTCAACGGCTGAAGTCAGAACGTTCACCCTATTTTGCCGTTCTTACAGTCCTCCACTGTGGTGCGGTCTTGACGTTCACCCTGTGTAATGTTATGACTGTTCCACTGTGGTATGATCTCAGAGTTGGCATATTTAAGTCGGGGGGTGTGGGGGGAGATGCCTCCAGTTTATTTTATTTGTCGATTTTTTTTTTTCTTCATTTTTTGGTGAGGTTGTAATGGTATACAGTACATTGTAGCCATCAGCCATTGGCTTCCTGATGACTGGCCAAGTGTAACTTTTCAAACTCCTTGTTTCGATATTTTAGGGTTTCACTTAGATCACTTAAAAGCTGTCGTAGACCTGACTCTAGGGTAGCCATTCATAAAAAGAAATTGCAAGCAAACGATCAAGAGAGCTGGTAGTGTGGAGACTGGTAAGTTGCCATCTTAGTCTGAGTGTTATACAGTGAGGTTTCCCTTAAAAAGGAAAAGTGGATGAAAAAGCGAAGCTTATTGATGAGACAATAGGGAGGGGTATGTGCTGTTTGAAGAATGTAAAATTTGACCATGTAAGAGAAGATCTGAGGCAGATTATACCATTGCTAACTGAAAGAAATGATCTGATGATATCCATGTCATTATTTCTCACAGTAGGATTTTGGATTCGGCATCAGATCTGAGCCGGCAACGTTAGCTTAGACAGATCCAAGGCTCAAGCTCCTCCCTGTCCCATAATCCTCTGCTTCCCTTTAACCCTCAGATCTCGTTTGCTGTGTTTTGCTATGGACATGACCCTGGTTCTCGCTCAGATAATTGCTTTTATATTCTTGTGTAACTTAGTTTAACTTTAGTCTACCTAATATTAGTATTAGTAGTTACCTCCCCTTCCTTAGATATCCTAGTTTTTAGCAGGGTAGTTTTCTCTTTTGTCAGTTAGATATTTGGTGCACTTTTCTTTCTTCTCTTGGACCGTTTTAAAGTTGTCTTTTTCCATTATGTTTGAAAAGCCCTCTGGGTTTAAGAAGTGCTCCTCGTGCGGGCAGCAGATGCCCAGTTCTGACTCGTATGAGGAGTGCTTGTATTGTTTAGGGGCTCCTCACCTGGAGATTGAATGGTGACGTCTGTGTCAGATTTCAATCCTAGGGCCTTAGCAGAGCACCGTAATGAGCTGCTGCTTAAAGGTTTGGCTCAAGGGGGGTCCTTATGTTCCCCCCCTCTCCAAGGCTTCTGATACTAAGCAAAAAGCCCCTCCCTTTTCTTCAAAAAACTTAGACTATCATATCCCAGATCTCCAGATCTGACGCCAGTGTGGACCATCTCTGATCAGAGACTTTTGGATTCTTCTACTGGATCCAGAGCCTCCTCCAATCAGAGGCCATCAGATCTGGTTAAGATCAGACCAGTTTGTCAGATCAGATTGCTTTTACTGGTCGGCCTTTGGCTCCGATAGGCTTGTCAGATCCACCTATATTTATTGAAGATATGGCCTCGCCTGGATCCTCTAGGCATTTGTTAGTCAGCTCCTAGATCTCTGAGCTGAACTCTGGATCACAGGCTTAGATCCTTAGTGCCCAGGTTTGGATCTCCAGCCAAGTCTACTGACTCCTCCACTTCCTCCAGATTATTTAGGTGCTTGTTACTTTCAGAGATGGACAGGATGATGAGGAGCTTCCTCAAGGCCAAGATAAGAGTTGGGGCTCCTGGCATCTCCAGCCCAGCTTTCTAGAGGAGCCTGTCCAATCCCAATTCTCCTTTCTCCTCTTCCGATCCCAGGGGCTTTAGAATCTTTGGCCCTGGATACCCATAGTCAGATTATGACTATGTTGAGTATTTCCTTTTTCTTGACTTCCTCAGGGTCCCTTTCCTGCACTGCTCCTCCACCCTCAGACCACAGTAGGCCCCATGCTGGAGTGGTCGGTGCTGGCTCCACAGGGATGGTGTTGGATCCGAGTCTTTCAGACCAATCTCTTCCCCTTGGTGCCTCAGCCCTTCATAGCTCTGGATTGATATCGTCTGGGGGCTGCGGTGCTGTGTTGAGGTCCCTTCTTCCTTTCTGAGGAGCCTTGCCCTCTGGAAATGGGGACTGGACCACTTCCAGCCCGTCAGCCTCCAGGTGGTAGAGAGGACCTTCTCCAGGACTGGAGCAACTTCTCCCGCCCCTCCAGGTTCACCCCTACCCCTCTGTACATGGGTGGTAAGACCTCACATCTTATCCAGGGTCAGCCCTCCCATTCTAGCATTTGGGGGTTTCCTTCCCTCATGGGATCCCTGCATCTTCTGAGTCCTCCCCAGAGCCCTGCATGGAAGAAGCTCCTTATAAGAGAAATTTCAGGAGGAGGCACTTGGACTCTCTCATGGAGTCCGTCACAGAGGAGGCGCACCTCGAAGGAGGAGACTGGTCCCCCAGATCTGGAGACACACCTCAAAGGAGGAGACTGGTCCCCCAGATCTCCACCCAACTATGTCTCCTTTGTGGACATCCTTGAGATCCTGAGGCAAAAGGGCAAATGGTCTCCCCAATCCCCATCTTCAAAGGAGTTCATGTTTATAAAAGTGTTCAGTACGGACCCATCTACTACCAGTGTCCCCTCTCTCCCGCTGATGAGTTGGTGGATCTTATCGCTCGCGGGGCCTGGAAGGAACACAACACTATGGAACCAGTATCTAAGCGAGCCAACGAGTTCCTTAGCCCTCCCATGGACTGACCCTTTTGGAGCAAAGAAGTCCCGGTTGATGCTGCCACCAAAAAGGAGCTGGCAGAGCAGAGCTCCATGATCCATCCCCAGAATGGGGAGTCTCAGGAGATTGACTGACATGGGAAGGCATGTATTTGCCTTAGTTATGTTTGGACTCAGGACAATTAATTACCTGGCAAACTTCACCTGCCTTCAAAGGGACTTGGTCAAGGAACTCGCCACTTCCCTTACAGAGTTGTTGCCGGAGGAGGACCTAAAGGTGTCTCCCAAGTTCTTTCTTCTGACATCCCTCGCCATTTCCTTGATGAGGCTAATTTCCAAATGCAGCGGAAGCTACCTCTTGAGGGGCAGCTACCAGCATAGCTGTAAGACGGCATGCCTGATTACAGCTGTGCAGGTTTGCAGAGTCCTTCAATGCGTCTTTTGCCAGTGCTCCCTTTAATGATTCCACCCACTTTGGACCTTCTGTGAAAGAAATTCTAACCTGTAGTGAGCAAGAAGGGAAGACCTTGTGTGCAGTTGGGGTCAAATGTTCTGCTCCCCAGAGGTCATTTTCCAAGATCCAACGAGGAGCTAAGAAGATGTGGATTCGGAGGTCACAGTCTTCCTTCCAGGATGCTCCTGATGATTCTTCTTCCAGAGGCAGGGGGAGGGGATTCAATGGTAGACACCGCCCAAGAGGCAGGGGAATCTGCAAATTCAGAGCTCCAGGGAACTCTTCTATGAGCAGCTGTTTCAGTGCTCCTGAAGTGTTGCCCAGCTGTCCTGCCCTGGAGGCAGTCTTTCCCTTCACCCCCTAGCCTGGACAAATATCACCTCTGATCAGTGGGTGTTAAACATTGTTTCCAGGGGTTACTTCATTCCCTTTTTTCAACCCCCTCCTATACAAAGGCACCTCCCCTATGTACCATCCTGCTAGAGGGAGTTGGCCTTCAAGGCAATTGTACAACTTCAAAAAAGAGCCATCCAAAAGGTCCCAACAGGACAAAGACTATCTGAAACTTACTCTTGCTTCTTTTTAGTGCCGGAAAGGACTGGGGACCTGCGTCCTATTCTGGACCTTAGCTAGTTGAATCTGTCAGTTAAGAAGTCAAGTTCTGGATGGTCACTGTTCAGTCCATTCTACCTCTCTTATGCAAGGGTGACTGGAGGAGCTCAGTGAATCTCAAGGATGCCTACTATCACATCAAGATAAACAGGCATTTGAGGAGACACCTTCGCTTCCGATTAGGGGCCAATCATTACCAGTTCAGAGTCCTGCCATTTGGACTCACTGCAGCCCCTGGGTGTTTACCAAATGCATGGCAGTGGTGGCAGCTGACCTGAGTCTGTAGGGATTCCAGGTGTTTCCATATCCCAGCGATTGGCTTCTCATGGCACCCATGAGGTATCAACTGTCACAAGCCATCCAATATGTCCTCTTTTTGTTCAGTCAATTGGAGATTACATTGAATCTGTTTAAGTCCAATCTGGTCCTGACACAAAAATTAGAGTTCATAGGAGTCCAGCTAGACTCTGTCTCAGAGACTGCAGCATTACCTCTTCGCAGAGTACATGTGATCTGGGAGCAGGTCATGCAAGTCTTAAATCTTTTGAATCTTCCAGTCCACTTGGTTCTTTGGATCCTAGGGTCCATGGCCATGGCCATACAGCATGTGTTACTGGTATGGTAACATATGCGGGTTTTACAGTGGACACTGGCGGTTCTATGGTCCGTTCTGTCTCAACCTATGTCCATGTCCATAAAATTGATGCCAGTGTGCAGATGGCACCTTCTTTTGTGGCTTCAGTCTCAGGATCTCATTTTAGACGGGCCCTTTTCACTCCTCATGCACACTGCCACAATGACCATGGATGCTTCCCTCCCTGTTGGGGTGGGGGAGGCATTTCCAGGAGAGAACAGTTCAAGACACATGGTCCCCCATAGAGACCAAATTGCGCAAAACATCTTTGAGATGAGAGCTGTGCTCCTAACATTGCAAGCCTTTCAGGATTGCCTTCCTCTGGGGCTAACTGGAATTCCAATTGACAACGTGGCAGTGGTCTGACTTTATCAACAAAAAGGGGGGGGGGCAGGATCTTACCCATTGTGCAGAGAGGCCATGAGAGTCTGGGAATGGGTGATGTCCTCCAGGCACTTTCTTCTTGCAACACATATACCCGGGGACTCCAATGTGTTGGCCAACAAACTCAGCATAATCATACAGAGTCCTCATGAGTGGTTCCTCAGTCTAACGGTGGCAAAGCAGATTTTCAATCGATGGGGTCAGCCATGCTGCAACCTCTTTGCCTCCTCAGCCAATAAGAAATACAGCATGTACTTTACCCTGACCCCCCCCCCCCTCCACCCTGGGGTGTTAGAGGATGCTCTAGTCCACGACTGGCCTCCAGGTCTCCTCTATGCTTATCCTCCTAGCCCTCTTTATCCCCAGTGTTTTGCAGAATGCACACCATCTGAGGACATCCCTTATCCTCATTGCCCCCTTCTGGCCTCGTCAGCTGTGGTTTCCCTTCCTAAGGTCTCATCTGAAGTATCCCCCTTGGATACTGGATCCCCTTCAGGATCTGATTTCCCATCCTTCAGGGCTTCCTCTTCCCAGTCTGCAGACCCTTCGTTTAACCACATGGTTTCTCCAATTCCAGTAATTTTGATATGGTCAAGGCTAGCTTCCCCTATCAAGAATATTATCCTAGCCTCCCAAAAGCCTTCCACCAGAAAGGTTTATAGTAGCAAATGGAAAAGATTTTCTATCTGAGCTAAAAGCAGGAATCTGGAGCCCTTTTCTGCTTCTGTACCAGATATTCTCTTGTTCTTGTCCTCACTTTTTCAGGAAGGGGCAAGTTTTTTCTACTGTTAAGCTTCAATTGGCTGCAATTTCCAATTTTTATGAGAATAGTGAACCTACATTCTCTTCCCGACTCTGTAAAGCCTTCATGAAAGGCATTTTCTTTCTAAGCCCACCCATTAAGGATCCCTCGCCTCCTTGGGAATCTAACCTCAGTGATACAGTCTCAGACTCTGAGCCCATTTGAGCCTGCTAGTTCTTGTGATTTCAGATTTTTGTCTTGGAAAGTGACCTTCCTTGTAGCCATACCTTCAGCTACGAGGGTGTCCAAGCTGGATAGAGCGTCTCTTAGAACAAATCCATCCTTTTTGCCCAAGGTTTCCACTGAATCCAATCTGAACCAATGTATTCAGCTACCAGTTTTCTTTCCCAGTTATTCAAATAAAGGAGAGTGCATTCTACATACTTTGGTTGTACACAGGAAATTGCAGTTTTATCTGCATAGGCCTAAGGAGTTTCACAAATCAGACCAGCTTTTTGTGGCTTTTTCCCCGAATAGACATTGTCTCTCCATTTCTAATGTGTCTATCTCCAAATGGATCTCTAGCTGTATTTCTATAGTCTACACCAACAAGCGTCTTGCGGTTCTGGGAAAGGTTAGAGATCATTCTACTAGGTCTGTGGCTACTACTTCAGCCTTAATGGCCAGACTCTCCCATTGACTATATTTGTGCTGCCGCAACGTGGTCTAATCCTCACACTTTTATATTATATTACAAGCTCGATTTGGTTTTCGGGAACAGGACTTTCTTTGGTTCCACAGTGCTTTGACATGTCCTTCCTGAGCCTCCCAGGGTAGATTGTAGGGACTCTGACCCTACTGTGAGGAATAACAACATGGATAACATCAGACAGAGTTATGTACTTAGGATAACACAGATGCCAAGTTTTATGCTATGTTACTATTCCTCACATTTCCCTCCCGCCATCCCCATTCCTTGTTGGATCTTGTGAGGAAGTTGGAGTGCTGTAAGTCCAGGACTATTTCCCTTTCTTTCTTTTGGGACTTAGTGATGCTGATTGTTAGCAAACTCTGAGTGTTAGAGGGCAGCAGGGGATTATGGGAGAGGGAGTAGCCTGAGACGTGAATCTGTCTAAGCCAAAGTTGCCAGCTCGGATATGATGTCTGATCCAAGACTCTGCTGTGAGGAATAATGACATAGGATAACACAAATACCAAGTTATGGTAAGTACATAACTCTTTTTTATGGTCTTGAGGCTGTGTTTGGGGGCATTAGAGTGTGAGAGAAAAGCAAATGTATGTAACACCCATGACAGAACTGACCCTAAAACAAGAAGAGAGAAATCTGCTTCTTATAAAAGGCACATTTTGCATTCCTTTAAGTTCTTCCTTGCCTTCTGATATGTAGCTGAAACTCTGATATGTAGCTGAAACTGGCCATGCCACTTAGCTGTTGTCTGTGTTCCCCTCATAGTGAACTCAGTGATTTAAATAGCATAATATTTGAGTTCTTCCCATATGTCGTACATGGGCCCAGTGTATTACTACTGGCTATTTTTTAATACAAGCCTTCTCAGCATACTACACATTGATACTTAAAGTATGCTTGTGGACTGTAGTCTCGCCCAGGAGTCACTAAGCCTTTTGGGACCAACTTTTTCATGAAACTATTCACTGTAGAGTGAGTGGTCACTAAAGATAGTTTAGGGAGTACACGTGTTGCCTCTACAGCTGAGTGACCTCTCACTTGTTACCTTTTAATACCTACAAGAGGGAGTAAAGTGTCCAGTTACATGTACATTTACACTAAATGTCTTGTGTTGGAACTTTGTGTAGAGCTCAGAACTTCAGATGGGATGATATAATGATACAGATATGGTCATCTTCTTAGCTATTGCCACCAGTATAGTTGCCTTACTGCAGGACTAATGTTTTTTTTTTTGTGTTTGAAACAGATAAGGTGACATATTCCTAGATGATGACTAAGCCTTTACATCTGCTAAATTTTCCTAATATTGTTTGGTCTAAATTGAGCACATATCAGAGAGGGAGAACTGTCTTAAACTTGGGAATGACACAAAGGATGCTTGTTAAAGAAAGATTTCACAGATAACAGACTCAACATATGGGCAATCCTAAGTTATTTTGGTGAGAGAGTAACTTTTTGCTGGTAGGAGTGCAGTGATACTCTGTTAATTTCTGATGTGTTAGCATGCACTGTACAAGATCCAATTGCTTTTTAAAAAAAAAATGTACTGCTGTTCTTATGCCGCACATCAATATAAATTGCTAAGAATTCTATATTAGAGGAGTGTGCATCCCCCTGCTCTTATTTTGTTTTTAAGCAGTTCACTCTTTCTCACTCCCCCTCTGGTACAAAAATTACAAGCCCTTCCTAGCTCAGGTATCCTAGTACTAATGACCCTCATCTCTGGTTTATGAAACCTTTTGCAGCATCTGTATGTAAAGCACTTACATGTGCCTCCATCGTATGCCTTGGCTAAGGATTATACTACAGACTTGGAGATCTGCAGCCACAGTTCTCATTCCCAGGTTACATTACAGCCATCTCAGGATATAAGCCTTTCTCCTTACTCTGTATATGGAAAAAAATTACAGAGGCTAACTTTGGAATATTTTATTAAATTTACGACTCAGGCAGAGACTGATGCTCAGAGATGTTCTGAGGATTGTACGTACGGACTTTGCTTTTATGGCCAATGTACTCCTAAGCCGTAAGTTTGACGTCCCATGTACTAGCAGTACTTAAAAGCTATTGGTGGAGGATCCCTCGTGTAAAGAACACTGCAACATGGAATGGAGGATATCTGTGGTTATGGTAAGATTTTACACAACTGTTCTTTCTCTAGCATGCAGCATGACTTTGTGGAAGGTAAAAAGTCTGTGATTTCTATATTTCATTTCAACCAATATGGACAAAGATATTGTTACTAGAACCTTATTTATAAAGTATACATTTCTGAAGATATATTTTGCTGATGGATCTTTGCCCTGGTGTCATCACTGTCTCACAGTCCAAAGAAATCTTCAGAGCTAGACTAGATAAAGGTCTCTCCATGGAAGGTACTTGCTATTTGGGTGATGTTCATCATATTGATCACTGCTACAGTAGCCTTGGCTAAATGGGTTATACCCTACCAAGGATATAACAGCTGGACAGCTTCAGGGAACCTTCTTTGTACCCAAACTGTCAGGCAGCTTAAGCTGAGCTGACTATAAAAGAAGAGATGTTCTTCGTGTTTCACTGTTGCAGTCATTACATTTGGGTAATCTGCTGGCAGGTTGCCCTCAATTTGGCATGAATTCCAGAGTCTTGGGTCATGTGTCGGTTGCTGTCTCCTCTTCCATCACATCACGTCGTCAGGGGTATAAAACAGACAGCCAACGCCATTTTCTTCAGTCTTTCTTGCCGCGCGGTGCCCAAAGCAGAAGCAGTTTGCAAGTGCCGGTCGGCCAACTCCTGAAGTTATTGAATTTGAGTTTCAGAACTGAAGTCTTCACTAAAGCTAAGTACCCCATTGGGGAAACTTTTTCTTGCTCCATACCGATGTCAGTAAAAGTTGATAATTGCATTACTTGTGGGAAGCAAATACCTCATAAGGATTTCCATTTATACTGTATTCCTTGCCTAGGCCCTGATCATAACGTGCCTAGCTGTTGGTTTTGTGCTAGATTTAACCAACGCACTATTAAGCGTCTGTATATCTTTGCTTCAAAATATTTTGGAAACATATTTAACTGTCCTGAAATGTCGTCGGATAGCAATCCGACTACTGGAGTTCACAAAAAACGCAAAGAAAAGGACAGAGACAGACCGTCTAGGTCCAAAACCGATGAAGCTTCTCCTGAGCCAGTCGCTGGTTCACCGGTACTCCGTGAGGTGCTTTCGCAGCCCCTGATACCCGCTACTTTTGAGTCGCAGGCCTCTACCGAGACCCATGTGGAGTCCGGCACGCCACGAGATTCTCTAAGTATTGTACCCACGGAAGTCTCTCCCTTGGATGGGTCCGGAGCCGCTGAGCAGGCACCGGCTTCTGAGGGTGTATTCAGGCCACAGCATTTTTATATAAAACTGATGCCAGCTTCAAAATCGAAGACAAAGGCAACTTCTAACGCTAAAAAAAAGACGCATGAGCCACGTGCACAGGCCTCTATGCCCAAAAAACAGATTATCAAAATGGCTGAAGACCTAATTACCTTGATCAGGGGTTACCATCCCCCTCCTAATAAGAGGCCTAGGCAAGACACTGATTATGAATCTTCAGATCAGGTTTCTATTTCTTCTGATTCCCCTTCTGATCAGGAATTTTCTATACCACCCTATGAGGATTCTGATGCAGAGGAATCTATTCCATCTGCATCTCCTCCGGAAGATTATTCCTTTGGAGAAGCCTTGCATACATACTTTGAGGGAGCATTTTCACTGGGAGAGTCAAGATTTCTCAGACTCAAAAAAGAGGCTTACTGATTTCCTCCATCTCCCTCAGCATAGGCCTTTAGCCATACCTCCTGTTTTAGACATTGTGGATGATGTGTTTTCGGAGTCGAGCTTGACTCCACACTCCTTACCTCTGACTCCTAGCAAGCCAGACAGATATTATAGGGTTCCTGACTCACACAAATTTGTATTTAGAAAACCTGCTGCTGACTCTGAAACTATTTCACAGGGTCCAAAAGGTGTTGAGGCTTCAACAGCAAAAAATCTTACCCCCTCTGACAAAGATTCCAGGGCACTGGATAGATGGGGAAAGAAGGTTTATACATCTGCAACCTTGGCAATTAGGGCCTTAAACTGCCAGTTTCATATCCTTAAGTATTAAACAACATGTTATGGGATTACTGAAACAGAAAATGATGATGATTTCTGAATGTGGAGAAAATAAAGAATTGCAGGAATTACTGCATGCAGCAGAACAATTTGGAAAGCATACTTTGCAATGTGGTTTTGATTCCTTAGAGGCCTCCTGCAGGGACGCAGTTACTGGATCTGTGATTAGGAGGCATGCCTGGCTAAAAGAGCAAAATTTGCCTGATCATGTTAAAGCTAAATTACTGGATGCACCTTTACAGCATGATACTCTGTTTGGTATTAAGACAGAAGAGGTTTTAAAGAAAATAGAAGACAAAGCTAAGTCTGTGCAAACAGTAAAAGACTTCTTACAAGTGCAGCCACCAAGATTCAGCAGACACTGGCCTACAAAAAATTGGTCCTTTCCTGTGTCTGACAGAGTTCCACGGGGCAAATCCAGGCGCCCTAAAGGTGCTAGATACCAGTCACAGGATTCTGAGAGGTCAAAGCAATGGGGTGCTTCTACCTCCAAATCTGGAGGAAATAGTGCAACCCTACAGTAAACAGTCTCAATGACTTCCCTCTGCCATCACCAAACACTTATCATGTTAAGTTGTCTATCTCGCCTTCATTCTTGCTGGATGGGTTTATATCCCACAATGCTGTGTTGGTTTTCTGGTAAGTGTATTTTCAGTAAAGTTAGGATACTTAAACCCCTATATTTTTAAGTTTAACTACTTTTTCCCTTAGTTTAGTGGATTTCTACCCTTTTTTCTTAAAATCCGTTTCTTTCCCACAAGAACTTAAAGTTCTCCCCATTCCTAGTGGTGTGTGTGTGTTGCTCTTAATTAAAACTTAGTTATTTGTTTTATTTTTGAGTTTTAAAATAAGATAAGTGTAATCAGTGTGTCTGATTGAGTGTGTGTGGTTACACTTTCTTTCTAGGATGTCTAAAGACACAAAGGTCTCAGGCTTCAAGAAGTGTGATGCGTGCTGTCAGAAAATGTCTCCAGTCCCAGGGTCCTGCAGGAAAGAAAGAACAAGTTGATCCTAAGGGGTCTACTTAAGCCAGAGGATTCCCTTTCTGTCTCTGGGAAGCCCTCCAAGGCTTCTAGGCCCTCTGCTCCAGCTACTGAGCCGAGACCTAAGGCTTCCAAAAGACCTTGAGCGACATCTAGGAAGAGATCTAGGTCACCATCCCTTGGCTCCGTTCATTCAGCTCCAGCATCTCCTCTGCTGTCTGAACAGAGCCATAAATCTCTCTTAAGTCCGAGGCACTGGCCCAAATGCTTCAGAGCCCGACTCATCAGTCGATGCCTGTCCCTGTCCATCAATATGTTCCTCCTCCGCCATCACTGTCGGAGGTTCTCGTGCCTCAGGTCAGAGCCAGCTCCTCAGGAACCCCTGTGGGATCTCATCCTCTTCGAGGCCTCTCCAGATTTGAAACACATTGACTCACCTGAGTCCATCACATCTGACACAGATTTCTTCTGAAGATGTCTCCTTTGCAGACATTCTGGAAATCCTCAAACAGAGGGGAAATTGGCAGCCCTCAACCCTTCGGAGGATGAATCTGTGTACCTTCCACCTCCTGGGTGTCTCCCCTTGACCCCCTCATGCAGGTGGTAGCTAAAGGCATGGGCGGCTCCTGATTCAGTGGACCCCACTCCCAGGAGACCCTCACCAGCAGACAAACAGTTCTTGACAAAAGGGGTTTCTGTGGATGCTATGGTGGTTGCTGCTGCCACTAAGAAGGAACTAGCTGATCCTTCAGTACCTGTCCATCCACCTAACAAGGAATCTAGGTCCATGGACGCTGAACTACCTGTGTCATTTTACGGACTTGATCGTTTTCAAGATAAGATGAGCACTCAGCTGGCTACCCTGAACTCCATAGCCAACTCCTCCATGCCTCCTTTCTTATGCGGCTGATGGAGCGAGCAGGGCCACAGGGACAGGTGTGGGCATGCCTGGATGCGGCTATGCAATTTTGTGGACCCCTTCAAGGCGTCTTTCACTAATTCCCGTTCGATGGATCATCTCTTTGGTCCTCAAGTGAAAGAAACCTTGACTAGGTGCGAGACTGATGGCAAGACCCTTTCTGCCGTCCCAAAGGCCAGAAAAGTGGGAAAATGTGGTTAACAATCTCAAGGGACTTAGAGGCGAATAACAATGGTAGGAACCAGGGCAATCGAGAAAGTTTCTCTGATAAGCCCTTTCAACATCCCTCTGGCTATCCCTGACTCAAGACAAATGGGTACAGTCCCTATTCTATTCCCTTTCTTCGCATTCCAAACCAATCAAAAATCCCTTCCAGATGTTCCACCAAAGGGATCTAGCGGTTTTGGAAATTTCAAAGCTGCAAGAGCAATTCAACCAGTTCCAGCAGACCAGCAAGGATCCGGAATCTACTCAAGGTTCTTTTTAGTTCCAAGGACTGGAGACCAATTTTGGATCTCAGTATCTTGAACAGATCAGTCAAGAAAACAAGATTTCGGATGGTCACGCTGCAGTCCATCCTTCCCCTATTGGGAAAAGGAAACTGGATGTGCTCTATAGACCTTCAGGATTATCACATAAAATGAACAGCCAGGAGATTCCTCCGCTTCAGGCTGGGAACCAGTCATTTTCAATTCAGGGCCCTGCCCTTTGGTCTCACCACTGCAAATGCATGGCAGTGGTAGCTTCTCACCTGAGACGACAAGGATTCCAGGTGTTTCCATATTTGGACGACTGGCTCCTCACAGCTCCCACCAAGCATCTCCTTCTGATGGCCAGGCATTACACTTTTCGCATTTGTCAAAAGTTAGGCATTTCAATAAGTAAAGTCTGTGTTGTTATTACCTTCATAAATCTAGACACAGTAGACATGTGACTAACAGATCAGAGAATAACAGACATACACAAACTGGTCTCACTCCTTTTCAACAACAACAGAATCAAAGCCAGGTTAGTTTTGAAAGTGTTTCTGCTTCCATTAGCCAGATTCCACATGCGAATCCTTCAATGGATGCTCTTTACACAATGGTCATACCAACAACTTCCAATGTCCCACACCATTATGATCACATGTGGTGGATGTCTTCCCTCAGCTCTTGTTGGGAAGGCCCTTTGTTCCTCCCTCCGGTTGCTACTCTGACACTGATCGGGTGGGGGGCATTATCAGGGCAGGACGGTCCAGGGCACATGGCAACCAGGCGAATGCCACTTGCATATAAATGTTCTGGAGATGAGAGCAGTGCTTTTAGCGTTGCAAGCCCTTCAAGACTCTCTTAATCCAGACAGACAATATGTCGGTAGTGTGGTACATCAACAAACAAGGCGGAACCAGGTCATACCCCTGTGTAAGCACTCAGACTGTGGCAATGGGCGATTTCTTCTCAGCGGTTTCTGATAGAAGTTCAATCAAATCGGACAAGTTGAGCAGAGCTATCCTCATGCCTCGTGGTCTCTGAAAGACTCTGTTGTGAGAGAGATTTTCTCAAGTGGGGTCAGCCTTGCTGCGATCTTTGCTACTCCCCAAAACAGCAAGTGCAGAGATTATTTCACTCTATTTCCTTTACCAGGCCAACCCAGCAGAGCAAGTTTGGCCCGGGACTTCTGTATGCATTTCCTCCCTTCCCACTAATCTCTCAAGTGATACAGAAAGCTATCGCTCAGAAGGCCTCGTTGATCCTCATTGCTCCTTACTGGCCTCGACAGGTGTGGTTCCCCTTTCTACATCAATTTCTATTGAGCGACCTTGGCATCTGGACCTAGTTCCAGATCTTTTGATCCACCAGTCGGGTCAGTTTCATCCCTCTCTGAACCTCACTGCTTGGTTCCTCCAGTTCCAACCTTAGCCAGGCTTCCTCAATTATCTCAGATATTTTGATAGCTTCCCATAAATCTTCCACTCGGAAGATTTATTTGAGTAAGTGGAAACGCTTCACATATTGGGCTCAAGGAAGGGACATAGATCCTTTCACTGCTTCCATCCAAATAGTCCTTGATTTTCTAGCTGAACTCTTCCGGATCATCTCCTTCTACTCTTAAAGTTCAATTGGCAGCTATTTCTAACTTTCATGTGGGTATTTCTGAGTCTGCCTTAATATCCCACAAGCTTTGCAAGGCTTTTTTGAAAGCAGTTTTTCTTCTCAGACCTCCTATATGAAATCCTCCTTCTCCTTGGGACCTAAATTTAGTTCTTACTTCTTTGATTCTTCCCCCTTTCGAACCTGCAGCTTCCTGTTCTTTAAAATTGCTATCATGGAAAACTCTTTTTCTGGTAGCTATTACTTCAGCTAGAAGAGTTTCGGAACTTCATGCACTCAGCTGTCGACCTCCTTGTCTGTTGTTCCATAAGGACAGGGTATCCTTTTGCCTAAGGTACTAATCTAAATCAAAGCATTGACCTCCCTGTGTTTTTTCCAGAATATTCCAATAGGTCTGAACAAAAATTACACTGGCTAGATGTTCATCGTCAGTTAAGGTACTATTTGGATAGAACAAAACAATTCAGAAAATCTGACCAACTGTTTGTCTCCTATGCAGAAGGCAGGAAGGGACTTTCAGTTTGGTATCATTATCTAGATGGCTAACATCTCTGATTTCCCTTGTTTATGAAATTAGACACCAAAAGCTGCCTAACAAACCTAACGCCCATTCCACCAGAGCTTTGGCTACTTCCATAGCCTTCCAAGACAGACTGCCTATTGACACCATTTGTGCAGCGGCTACTTGGGCTACTCCTCACACTTTCATTTCTCATTATAAGTTGGATTTAGCTTCTAGGCATAGAGCTAACTTTGGTTCCACTGTTCTCAGGAGTCTGTTGACAAGGTGCTAGGGACGGTTCCATCCAGCAAGAATGAAGGCGAGATAGACAACAACATATAGAAGTTATGTTCTTACCATAACGTTCCATGTTAGTTGTCTTCTTCTCCTTCCCCTGGCCTGGACAGACCTAGAGGAGTTGTGATTGTGACCTCTCTTTCTACCACCTCTTTACTTAGGCATATGCTGCTTTGCATATTTCCTGAATCAGGATGTAGGTCACCCTTCTTTCTCCCTGTTGTTAGAGGTGGACTCTGTTTATAGTTATTCTATACTATTATAAGCTGGGGTTAGCTTACAACGAGATCTGAGGTAATTGTGGGATATAGTGGAACCAACTCGCTCAAACCCATCCAGCGAGAAGAAGACAACTAACATGGAACGTTATGGTAAGAACATAACTTCTATTTTTGGCAGCACCCTTAGGGGGGAAATTAGCACTTTATGCTCAAAATTGGCAGTTAATAGCCCAGGACAAGTGGGTGTTAAACATAGTATCTCAGGGATACAGATTTCACTTTGACACTCTGCCAATTGCAAACAGCTGGCCAGATCTGCCAAAAAATCAATGGGCAGAGGCATAGAAACAAGTTACGTCCCTCATGGATATGGGGGCTATTCAGCCAGTGCCAGAACAGGAAAAAGGACAAAGTTTTTATTCGAGACTGTTCTTGGTACCCAGAAAAGACAAGGCCTGGCGCCTAATACTGGATTTATCAATTTTAAACACATTCCTGGACATTCCAAAATTCAAAATGCTAACTTTGCAACAGCTTCTGCCCATGCTGGGCAAGAACGCTTGGCTGGTGACATTAGACTTAAGAGGCATACCTGCATATCCCAATAAGGGAATCGTGCAGAAGATACCTCCATTTCAAGGCTGGCTTTATGCATTACCAATTCTCTGCACTGCCCTCTGGCTTATCTACTGCGCCCAGGGTCTTTACAAAGTGCCTGGCACCAGCAATTGCATTTTGCAGACAAAGAAGTATACAAATCTATCTTTACTTGGATGACTGTCTCATTCAAGCAGAGAACAAGGAAATTCTTCTTCAGCATCTGGCATTTGTGAAAAGGCTTCTAACATGCCTAGGGTACACAATAAACGAAAAGAAATCACAACTGGTACCCTCTCAAAAGATAACATTCTTGGGTGCAAGCTTGAATACAACTGCCCAGATGGCTTTCCTAACGCCAGACAAACAAAGGCAACTGACTATTTACTTCAAACAGATGGCAACAAAAACCCAGTTATTTGCAAGACAAACTCTGCAGGCTTTGGGGTTCATGGCATCCTGCATTCTACTGATTCCATATGCAAGACTGCATATGAGGAAACTACAGTGGTACCTAAAAAGTTTATGGAGTCAGCATTTTGTCACAGTCTGGAAACCATGATTCCTCTCATTCCCTGCCTACAACAGGAGTTTCTTTGGTGGGCAAAGGCATGTCACCAAAACATGGGATGGGCTTTCACTCTACCCCCTGCCAGCCAAACCTTAACAACAGACGCATCAGACTATGCATGGGGGGTGGGGGCACCTGGTGGGAAGATGCATTCAGGGTATATGGACCCCAAAACAAATGCATCTGCATATCAACCAAAAAGAGATGTTAGCTGTTCAAAATGCCCTGACAGCCTTCAAGGACTTACTTCATCCAGGACAACTACTGATAAAGACGGACAACACCACGGTTATGTGGTACATAAACAAGCAGGGGGGCACACATTCATACCCCCTTTGCAGACTAGCCATGGCACTGTGGGACACAGCTTTGAATTACCAAGTACATCTTCAAGCTCAATTCCTGCCATGAAATCAAAATACTCTGGCAGACGACTTAAGCAGAAACCTTATGGACCCTCACGAGTGGAAACTAGACCCACAAGTCTTCAGCATGATAACAAAGAAATGGGGGAGCCCGGACATAGACCTATTTGCCTTTCCTCGGAATTATCAACTGGACAAATTCTGCACAAGGACTTATCACAAACAATCATGGAAAGTGGATGCACTATCCTTCAGTTGGAAAAACCTATCAGTTTACACCTCTCCTCCTCTGCCTCTTCTTCCCAAGGTCCTACTAAAGGTCAGACAAGAAAAACCAAAGATGATACTAATTGCCCCAGACTGGCCCCGCCAATACTGGTACCCAATCCTAAGGAATATGTTGCAATTCCCAGCTTGGTACTTGCCTCAAATACCTCACTTACTGTCTCAGCAAAACAATCAGATCCTGCACAATCCGCTCCAAACACTGAACCTGGCAGCATTGCTGATCATGTAGTTATTCAAACAACACCTCTCCGTAAATCTGTGATGGATGCCATTTTGGAAGCCAGAAGGCCTAGTACTAGAAAATCTTATGCTGATAAATGGAAGAGATTCTGTGCTTGGAACCAAGCACAAGGAACTGACACAGCAGAGCCAAATATTCCTCTGATTTTACAATACTTGACTGAGATGCTTGACAAAGGCCTATCTTTTTCATCAATAAAAATCCATGCCTCTGCCATCTCGGCTCATTACAACACAGAGCCACCAATCTTTTCTCATCCTTTGCTAAAGCAGTATCTTAGAGGGGCCAAAAAATTTAAGTCCTCCCAGAAGATCACTGATTCGTGCATGGGACCTCTATTATGTGTTGGAAAAGCTCACCTTGCCTCCATTTGAACCAGCTGCTACTGCAGATCTAAAGTTCTTATCATGGAAAACAGCTTTGCTCCTGGCAATTACTTTAGCAAGAAGGGTTTTGGAGCTACAGGCCCTCATGGCTGTGGAGCCCTTTATCATATTTTACCCAGACAGGGTGTCCCTCAGGACCAATCCTTCATTTATGCCTAAGGTGGTTTCCAGTGTGGCTCTTAACCAAACTATTCATCTGCCAACTTTTTATCCAAATCCGCAGAACAAGGGGGAGTGGATTCTGCATTCCTTTGACTTACACAGACAACTAAGATTCTACTTGAGCAGGACTAAAGCTCTAAGAAAAACTGAGCAGCTACTAGTGGCATTTGCTGCAGGATCAGAGGGAAAGGCTATTTCAAAGCAGACTATTTCAAAGTGGATAAGCCACTGCATTCGTTTCTGCTACTTACACCATGGTACTCCAGTGCCCAAGGGCATCAGGTCTCATTCCACCAGGGCTGCAGCTACATCAGCAGCTTTTCTCAGAGGGGTACCAACCAAAGACATTCTAGAGGCTGCTACTTGGAGTTCTGTTCACACTTTTACAAAGCATTATCGTTTGCCTCTCTACTCTAAGTCCAGGGCAGGCTTTGCCACTGCAGTTCTGCAGGGCCTTATAGCCGTCCATAATGCAGTTTAGCTCCAGGCCCCCATCCATAGCTTTGGGATTCTACCCAAATGTAATGACTGCAACAGTGAAACATGAAGAACATAGTACAGCGGTGTACACTTACCATAAATGTAGTTGTTCGAGTGTATTCACTGTTGCAGTCCAGGTTACCCGCCCGCCATCCCCCTTTTATTCTGGAGTTTCTCTTTCCTTCACTATTTTCTACAGCCTTTGTGATGTATTTGCTTGTAGATGAAGGTAAAGTTTATATTGTTGCATGTATATGTAGTTTATAGATATTTTGCTACCCATTTGGGGGGCACCTGACATCTGGGGCAAGAAAAACTAAAGAAAATGGCATTGGCTGCCTGTTTTATACCCCTGACGACCTGACGTCATGGAAGAGGAGACAGCAACTGACGCAGGACCCAGGACTTTGAAATTCAGGCCGACTGAGGGTAACCTGCCAGCAGATTACCCAAATGTAATGATTGCAACAGTGAATACACTCTAACATCTACATTTATGACTTTTGGGCTCCAAGCCCTCCAGAGCTTTATTGCTGCTGAAGAGTACACTTCTCTGGGGTTTTCGAGGTTTGTTCTATTTGGTGCTATTCCTTTGTTGGGCAGATAAGTTTCCTTGTGGGGGGGATCCATTTTCTAAATAATGTTTTATCATATTATTCTTCAGGAAAGTTATTTTATTTTAAAGCAAGAAGTGTGTTTTAATGGACTGTCACAAAATTGCATTGTACTTTCAAACAGGTGTACTCTTAAACTAGAAAAAATAAAAGTTCTATAAAGTAAAACACATTCTCAAAAGAAAAAAAATCTTGTTCAGTTATTGCTTTTTAGTATGTTTTTCTGCGAAAAAGTGACTTTTAAAAACTTGCAGTTTACCAGTATTCAATGCTGCTCTTCCTTGGGAAGGAGGCACTGTTTTCAGCCTTACCATGGAACAAACTTCTGGTCACATGGTGGGTTCTTCTTTCAGCCACAAAAAGAAAAAAGTTAAGCAAACATCCTTTGCCACCTCGGCAGGTTAGTAATTTATCCTCAGCTGCAGGTGGGTGCCTCTGCTGCGGCCATGTGTTACACCTCGGACCACTTCTCTTTTACCCTGAGTCAGTCTGGTGTAGCACCTATAGCCACTGTGGACTGGGGTTATCCATGTCCTCTGCAGCTGTTGTTTGTGGTCCCCTCAGTGGGCAAAAGAGAGAGCCACTCTTGTCAGTTCTGAGAGGGGGAGCTGAGAGAACAGAGAAGGCTTCCCTTTTGTCAAAATGCTGTACCCTTCCCTGGGGAAGCTGCTTCTGTCATTTAATAACGTGGTTGGCCTCAGTTTTCCTGTGAAAAAGAAACAGAAAACCTAAGTATAAGTATGTGTCTTCTTCTCCTCAAATATCCTTAGACAAGAGTAGTTTACTGGGTCTGGCTCACAGTTTTAATACAGGCTATGCTCCTCCTTATAAAGTACTTTCTGGTAAAAGAAAGAGGGCTACTTCTTTTCCTGAAGAGCTTCAAGACTGCGAATCTAAACAGGAGGATAAAGGGTTTTCCTCAAATTTCTTATTTTACACTGTGAGGAGAGCTCAGTTTCTCATTCTGCCTATGGGGCTTTCTTGTACTATGAGACTACTGTTAAAATGTGCCAGTGTTTTCACTGGGGATCGCTGAGATTTCTCTGTCCCTCAGAGAAAATGCTATGAGTTGTTACAGAAGTAATTTCCAGAACATATACCCATTCCTTTTGTTCCCTCTGCTTTAGAGGATGTGATGCTGCTTGTGATTTTCCTGATAGTTGGCCATCTGCCCCTCAAAAGACCGACCAGATGTATAAAGTCCCTCAGTCTTTTACGTCTTTATACACTGTTGCTAAACCTGATCCAGCTGCTATAGCTTTAGCTTAAATCCCAGTCCTAATATTTCTGATAAGAATGGGAAAATTATTGATGTGTGGTGAAAAAGTGTATACTTCTGCAACTTTGATTTTCAGAATTTTGAATTGTCAGATTTGTCTGTTAAAATTTGTTCTAATTGTGAAAGTATGAGGAATATTTTAGCTGCAGTTTCTTCTTGTGAGGAAAAATCTGCTTTAATTTAGCTTCTTCCATCACACAGGTCACACTACTCATTGTTTCCAGTGTGTGTGATGTTGATGCTCCTGCAAGGGGCTATGGCCACTGGTACTGTGAGGAGGTTTGCATGGCTGCATTCTCAGAACCTCAAAGTTGGTGATAAAAATTAGATTTTAAATTCCACTTTGGATAGAGAGAGTTTTTGGCTCTTCTGCTGCAGATGTGATCAAAAGGTGAGATGAAAGTGGTAAGCTGATCCATCAAATCTTTAAGATTTTTCAGCCTTTCTTTTCCAAGTTTTCTAAGGGATTCTCTAACTCCTTTTCTAGTTTTGGCAAGAAGCAGAATAAACCGTCTCAGCAACATACAGGTAAACGGATGTTTAAGAGGAAGTGGTAAAGGGGGTTCCAAAAATAAGCCTTGAACCTCCCAAAACCAAGGACAGTTCAAGTCTGAATGACTGTTAGAGACCTTGTGACCCCCTCCCAGCCTGCTAGTTTTTTCTTCCAAAAAGTCTGAATCTCTATTTTTCTGTTTGGGAATAGATGGTTTCAAAATATGAGTTCTGAAGAACATTCATCAGAATACAGAAAGCAGTGGGAGGGAATTCCTCATTTCCTGTTGATCATTCCTCATTCTGCGGAACAGATTGTTTGTTTCCACCAGTTCATCATATCCCAAGGAGTGTTAAAACCTATTCTTCCTAGGTGTGGAATGCTTTTTATTCAAGGATGTTCTTAGTGCCAAAGAAAGAAAATGCTTGGAGACCAGTTCTTGAGCTTTCTTTCCTAAACCTGTTGGTGATAGTGCTGATATTTAAAATGATGTTTCTTGACAACCTGTTGCCTCCTCTCTCAAGTTTCCTGGTAACGCTAGATTAAAAGATGCTTATCCTGTCCCTATTCATGCAGACTTAAGGCATTTCTTAAGGTTTTGTGTCTAGATCACATTGAGTTCTGTGCCTTACTCTTTGGACTATTCACTGCACCAGGAATGTTCACAAAGCATCTAGCTCCAGTTATAGCTCATTGTAGCCCACAGGGTGTCGACATTTTTCATGTTTAGATAACATGTTTATCTTTGTAGAGTCTTTTTCAAAAGTGTCCGGAATCTGTCCCTTAGGTGAGACAGCTCTTGCACAAACTGGGATTCTAGTAGAACCTTCAAAAGTTTTTCTTGATCCTTCACATTGGATTGTGTTCCTGGGATGTGAGCCAGACACCTCAGTACAAAGAACTTTTCTTCCAGAAGAAAAAATAGATGTATATCTAAGGTTTTTAACCCAAACTTTGGTCGCTGTGAGGAAATACCTCAGGATTTTGGGTTTCATGGCTTCTGTGATTCTCATGATACCCCTGGCAAGACTGCACAAGAGAAAGCTACAGTGGTTTCTGAGGTCTCTTTGGTCTCAGCACCAACATCCTTTCTTTTCAAATCCCAGTGCTGGAGTTTGTCAAAAGATAAATAATTTGGTGGAGACAACAGATGCCCTTAAGTCCAGGTATCCCCGTTTCCATGCCTGTTCCAAGTCACTCTGTCACCACAGATACCATGGACTTTGTTTGGAGAGCAGTTTTAGGAGGGATAAAAGTGCAGGAGGTGCGGGCACCAAGGACAGACACAAGCACATAATTATCAAAGAGATGCTTGCCTTGATCAAGGCACTCAGCTGGTCCCCTGGTCCTCTTCAAGTTGTTACAGGCAATACCACAGTCATGTGGTATGTCAACAAAAAGGGGAGATCCAGGTCATACCTTTGCACAGTAGCCATTTTGGCTTGGGATATAGTTTCACAGTGCAGTCTCATTCTATAGGCATCCTACATTCCTTAAGAGCAAGTGTGTGTGTGTGTGTGTGTGTGTGTGTGTGTGTGTGTGTGTGTGTGTGTGTGTGTGTGTGTGTGTGTGTGTGTGTGTGTGTGTGTGTGGCAGACAAGCTGAGCAAGACCAGGACTGACCCTTACGAATGGAAACTAGATCAGGGGGTCGTCCACTTTACGAGGGCCTTGGCCTCATTCTGTGGCTTTTTGAAAATGCCTGGACTCCAGAAGTATTGTAGAAGGTACTACTTGGTCCTGTGTACATACTTTTACAAAGCACTATAAGCTTTATTTTTCCTTCTCCCATATTCAGGTTAGGTTTGCTAGGACCATTCTCCAGGGGCTCCTTGATTCCTCTTCCACTTCTCAAATGTAGTATGCTAGGGTAACCCACCCATGTTGCCAAGGCTTCTGCTGTAGTGGTCAATATGATGAATATAGTACAGTTGTGTAAGTAAACTTACCATGACAGTAGATGGTTTGAATGAACACTGCCTTCCTCCATCTTACTTGCTTTTGGTGTGTGTTTTATGCCATGGTGTGCAATTTATTTTGTTTTCCTAGCATTGTGCTTTCACAGCCCAGCCTCTATCTCCTTGTTGGCAAGAGAGCTCTGAAGAGCTTTTCACCCAGATTTGTAATTTTTTCAGCTCAGCTTGAGTTGCCTGACAGTTTGTGCATATGGAAGGTGCCCTGAAGCTTTGGAAGGTGGCTGGCTATAACCCTTATAGCCACCACTACAGCAGCAGTGGTCATTCGAACATCTACTGTTGTGGTAAGGCTGCTTACACAGCTGTGCTTCCTTTGTGATTCAGGCTTATTGTCGTCCTCTTTTCACTACTTATTAATTCACTTCCTTTTGACTTCCCTGCCTGATGTCCATAGCCCTCTGCTGATATGGGGATAGCAGAGATTCAGTTTAATATATTTTATTAAAAAGAGTGATCTTTCATAGGAACCTGCTGCACTGACTCTTCTTGAATCATTATAGTCTTTGAGAAATCAAGACAAGTCCATGCTGTTTGGAATTATTGCAAGAGTCAAATTTCATAGAAGACCATGTAATGTAAATCATCTTCAGTGTATAAACAGGCAACCTAGGTGCTGCTGGAAATTCTCTACATTGGTTAGCACTGAGGCACAAGCAGCCATTGTCAACTGAGTAGTAATGCCAGAGCTTGAACACCTGCTTCATATCCTGCAAGAACATGCATGACTTCTGTGATTGTGTAGTAGAATCTCACCCCCACCCCCCAGAAGAGAACGTTGTCACCTTACTTTTTAGAGGGCTGGGATGGTAGCTTGTCAGATAGAAGGCAGAAGGAACTCCTCTGCACACTTATTCAAACTGAGAGTGCTAAGAAACTACTACGTTGCATGTAGACTGATAAAAAACTTTACTGCACTTTGCAGTCCTGTTACACTGTGGCCATAATATGCACCAGTCTGCAGCATAGTGTGGTCCACATGCCACTCATTCTTCTTGAGACTCCTTGTCCGATATAAGTTTCCAACTCTCATCAAAAACATTAAGAATTTTTAGGACTATCACTGATATTTGAGATCCAAGCCAGCATGTTTGTTTTTAAATACCTCCATCAGATAAAATGGTCCAGTAACCCCTTCTTCCCTTTCACAGTCTTATCATGGGGATGTGCTGTCATAATGCTGTTGTCATCAACTCTTGTAGTTTCTCTTGGGAGATGTAAAGTGTTCATTTTTTAACCATACGAGCTTCACAGCCTGGGAAGCTATTAGTGCTGTCCTTAACGTGTAGTGGGTAGCCGTGGTAGGTGCTGCATGCTAGTTGTATAGTAGCATACTATGTATGTAATCTGTATGCTGCTTACTGTACATATATGACATTAATGAAGCAGAGAAAAATTGGGCGAGGATGTTGTCTGCAGTGAATGTTGCTCTTTGTTTCCCATTATTTACTCCTGCAGTTGGGTAGCATTAGAAATGCATGCGTAAATGGGTGTGCCTTCGTTGAAGGTTGGGCGTCGAGCTGGCACCTTGGCATTTTGTAAAAATCTACTGCCAATCATTAGCGGACCGGAGTTCTGCTGTGGTGCGACCCCTTACCTGGAAAAGCCGAAAGGCAAACAGCAAGAACACTGTCCGTTATTGATAATCCAGTAGCAATATTAACAGTTTATATTTTGTACTGCTCTTATTTCTAATACTGAACTGTGTTTTGAAAACTGTTTTTTTGCTTTTGCTTTGGAATTGTATAACCTGATCTAAGGTAATATGGGTACTGCTGTTTTTGCTCAATTGTAAGCCAAGTGTGTAATTTGTTTTGTCCTTTGCCCAGACCTTGACTGAAACTGGTCTTGTCTGAATCAGTTTACCAAAATGCTTAGCAAATAGTAAATAAGGTGCCTGCTTGCCTAAGTCACTGGTGTCTGATTATGGTGAGTATGACTGTCACAAGTAGTACAGGCATTGTGTCTAGGTCTTAATCCTTCTTGGTTGTCCCATCAGTGGCGTAGCTGGGGGGGGGTTGGTGACAGGGGCAGTCTGTCCCAGACAACACGTTTGGGACTGTTACTTTAATAGTTTAATGTCCTATTCTTCTGGTCCGGTCACATCACGTCTATGTGTGCGTTGTCACACAGATGTACTGGTCTTGTAGTCCACCCATGCAATTTTAAATGTTGCTGCCAACGAGCGTTCACCTGTTCACAGAATTGCTACCAACAAGTGTTCACAGAATTTTGCTGCCAAGTAAGGGAGTGTTGCTGCACTGTGCCATTCCAAGTAAAGGGAGTGTGTGTTTTGCTGCTGCGTCACCGTTCCGTTCCAAGTAACAGTGAGCATTTTGCTTCACCATTTCATTCCAGGTTAGGGGAGGAGAGGGTGTGTCTCTCTTGCTACTTCACCATTCTGAGGGGGGGTGTCTTGCTGCTTCACTGTTGTGTTTGTGTCAAATGCTCCATTTAGGTACACCCAGTGTTTAGTATTGCTCAGACTCAAACCCTGTACCTTGGGTACAAGAAAGAAGAGCCTGAATTTTCTACCCATGCCACCACTCGTGATTCAAGGAGTTGAGTCTTGTCCAGATTTTCACTGAAATGTCTGGAATGTTTGGCATATACTTTTTGGTCTGTTCCTCTTAAAATTTCTTTTTTTTTCTGGCAAGTCTGTGAGAACTGAATTCACTAAGTAGTGATAGCCATTTAAGTTTCAGTCTTCCTGTCTTTCAGGAAGCACATGATAGCACAAAACATTTTTTTCTAGCAGTTTTCTAAGACAATGCAAGCAATGTTTAAAATGTGTCCCTGGTTTTGGGCCTTTGTCCCCCCCCCCCCCTAAAGTTTGGCTTTTTTCCAGATTTCTTGTACTGCAAAGTTGAGAAGGAATAGTTGTGTCAAGTGGATTTTACAAGGAGCTGAGAGCTTCAGGGGAAGAGAAGTTTAGTGCTACTTATGCAAGTCTGTTTGCATTGTTAGTAGCACAACATGTAGTATACTTGCTTTTCATGTGGAAGTCTGTGGGTTCTACTCCCACAGTATGTAGATGGATTGCTCATACTGTACTGTGTTGTACTTTAAAGGGTTGGTTGCTGCAGTCCTGAGATGCTCCTTCTTTGGAGGACATACCTAGCAACTATGTACCCGTTATGAGTTTGTTATCCATTCCCTATTGCAATATTGCTAGCTTATTTTTTAATGTAACATAGGCAATTTATTCTTCAAGGGCAACAGGTACTTTATTTGTAGATGAAACAATGAAATATAAAGTTGCTTGCTAGCAGCAACCTCTTTCTTACTTACAGGTCTCTTTAATGTGGAATTATTTAGATGAATTTTACTTGAGATTGTGCATTTTTACTGATATTGGATTGTAATGACAGAAGTTTAAGTAGACTTTTATGATGGAAATGTTCTGAATTGGGCATTTTTGTCGTTATTGGTTCATACGTTGTTTCATTGCTTACAGGAAAAAAAGTGTTCAAAACAATAAATTTAAAAGTCTAACAAGTGTGCTGTATTATACAAAGAATATAATTTAGTAAAATCAGGAGGGTACATCAAAGAACACATGTATTTTTGCATGGTCCTATGTATGTATGCTATGGGCCTATGATTTGAAAACAGCCCAAAGGTAAAATTTTTATCCGCCACTGGCCAAATGCATTTTCTTTGCATTTGGGTTTTAATACCATTTCAATGACAGAGAAGTTTTAAAGCTAAGTCTGTTTTCATTGTGAGGCTGTATTGCTTTGTTTAGTCGATATGTCAGTGTTTGTGCTATGAAATTTAAAATGAAAGTTTTAAATTAAATCCAAATAATCACTGTAAAAGTAAAACGTAAAGCAGTATGTGCATTACAGTGTTTATGGTAAATGGGGAGAAATCTAAGTAATGGGACACTAGGATGGTTGCTGGGGAGGCTATGTATGGTGGGGGGCCCCATTTGACCATGATTTTGTGAGGGGCAGCAAACTCGGCCTCGGGTCACACAAACTCTAAGTACACCCCTGTGTCCCATGACTGGTTATATTTGTGTAGGTGGCCCTTGAAGTTGAGGCAGCTGGTGTATTCCAGAATTTTAGGAGAAAAAAATGGAGACTATGCAGACATGATATTTCAAGATAACCAGAGGGGTGACTCATTCTGGGACAGGGATTTTTGTGAAGTGCAGTGGACAGTGTTGTTGCCTTCCAGTAAGAGGTTCCCTGGTTCAATTCTCTGCTGGGGTGCCTTCTGTGTGGAGTGTGCTTGTCCGCCCTGTATTAGTATGGGTTTCCTCCAGTTCCAGTTTCCTTCCACATTACAAAGACGTGCAGTAAGTGGATTGACACGCTAAACTGGCTGTAGGTGTGTGTGTGTGTGTGTGTGTGTGTGTGTGTGTGTGTGTGTGTGTGTGTGTGTGTGTGTGTGTGTGTGTGTGTGTTTGTGTGTGTTTGTGTGTGTTTGTGTGTGTTTGTGTGTGTTTGTGTGTGTTTGTGTGTGTGTGTGTGTGTGTGTGTGTGTGTGTGTGTGTGTGTGTGTGTGTGTGTTTGTGTGTGTGTGTGTTTGTGTGTGTGTGTGTTTGTGTGTGCGTGGAAGTGTGTGGTGTGGAAGAACAACCACAGCACAGCAGACTGTAGATGATTGTTGCTGTTGGTGGTACCTCGACCTCTTATGGAAACGGGGGGAAAAGGGCTGGGTTGTGGATGGATAGTTGTATATTAAACATGTCTATAGCACATTTGCTCCTAGCCTACCATGTGAAAATATTTTTTTGTACGGGTTTACCTTCTGAACATTTGGAAGTACTGCAAAAAGTTACGGACAGTGGGTCATGTGATGAAAGAGTTGTGAGGAGAAGGCAAATGATCATTAATGGATTCCCCCCACTAACTAGATAAGTTGCAGTTCCTGCTGTGTGTGTGTAATTTTGGTTTGTACTGCCACATCCAGTGTATGCACATTCACAGTGGTTGTTTGTTCTGGACCTTCTTTAACTCTTTGGACTGTTTTTGTAAATCCTTCAGTCTTTCGTGGAATGCCATTGCACAGACTGCCACACGGTCTAGGAGACTTAAATCTGCTTTCTCATGTCCATCATCTGCTTATTACACAACTCGTGGTGGAATATGCCACCTTTTTGTTTCTTCATACCCTGCTTCATTTGTCTCCACTTCTTTCAAATTGCTACCACTGTAAGTCTTAGTGGAAGAGTCTCCAAGAGTGCTTGAAGAACTTTCAGTGTCTTAACAGAGATCAGTGTGCATATGGTTAACCGACTACTTGTTTTGTTTTTCTTCGCTTGGTTTCATTTCCACCCCTTGTCTGTCAGTTGACATGCAGTTTTTAGATTTCAAAAAAAAATATATATATATATATATATATATATATATATATATATATATATATTTCCTTTCTGCTCTCTCTTCACTGTCACTTGCAACACACTAAAACGATTGGGTCTCAGTGCTTGATCATACCATTCTCAATTCCTTTTGTATTCCTTTATCTAGTAAGTTTTTACCTACGCTGTCTGTTGAACACACACCAAGAGCCGTTTGATCTATTTTCTAACTTTTTTTCTGTTGTATGTTCAAACTGCCTTGGTTTGTGTGTTTCTCTGTCTTGTAGGTAGACATCACTGTACATCTGAAGTTGCTTCATGCTGCTCAAACTGTTGAGGTAACTGACAGATTAATAGTTATTGCTTCAGCTTTATGCCAGTTTCTGAAAATGGGAAATTGTATCTGTTCTGTATACCACTAATTGTAGAATATAAATCTGTAAAAATGTGTTAAAACAGGCAACCTGATGTCCAGATAGTCAATACTAACCACAGGAAACAAAGTCCAAGTTTCTTCTTTAACGTAAAAGTATTTTATTTTTCAAAAGACAACGGTGAGCCCTGTCACAGCTTCCTCAGAAGAAGACAAGTAAAACAGCTAAACTGGTCTGTTCAAATACTCAGTTAACAGGAAGTGACAAATAATTGCACTTCCTGCACTAATTTGACTCAATAAAAATAGTGAATAAAATCATGAATAATCATAAAACTCCATTGAATTATCTATAAATATTGTATGATAAAAAACAACATAAAAATATTCTTACTAGTGCATTTACATTAACATTGAAAAAATTATGCATTAAACCCACAAAATAATGTGCATATATGCATTACCTAAAGTAGCTCCTTAGTTTAAGAACACATGAAATGTTACAGTTCTCATTGAGGCCATCTAGCCTAAATGCATCTAAATTCAACTGCCATAAAAGTTCGACACACTCAAGAACTGTCTGAAAGGGGCCTCCCCTATCGGTTAAAGGTACTTAATCAATACCCATAAAACAAAAAGAGTGGTCAGGGTTACTGCTAACATGTTTTGCTAAGGCATTCTCTAAAAGAGGTTTTTTTATAGCATAAAGGTGCTGGTATATTCTCTCTTTTAGTTTACGATTGGTTTTTCCTATGTAAAAGGAAGGGCAGGAATTACACAAAGCAATGTACACCACTGACTTTGAATCACAAGTAATCCTCTGCTTAATGTTGTATTTTTTATTCCTAACTATAAAGGAATTTCCAGTTCTCATCACTTTACACATGTTGCAGCATCCACATTTAAATGAACCTCTAGGTCTTGTGTGACCATAAGTGTTAGAAGTATGCTGTAAAAGTTCTTTCAAATTATTACTTCTCCTGTAAATTACATAGGGGCGCTGACCTAACTTGCCAATCAAGTAAACGGAATTAATAACTAGTGGCCAGTTTTCTAAGATAATGGCCCAAATTCCTGTTGAATTCAAGTTAAATTGGGTTATAAAACTTAAAGAAAAGTTTCTCTGCTGATTTAGTAAGGAATTTTGGTGTGCTAATTCATTATCATTAGTAGACCTACCTACATTAGATTGATCAAGTAGTGGTTTATACAACCCTTTTGTTCTTTTAGTGTCAACTTCATTTATAAGCCCTTCTAAAAGAGGGACAGGGTATCCGGTTTATAAACATACCTTTCAAAATTGGCACTCAGCTTTAAAATCGCTGTAAGTGCTACACATCCTGCCTGCACGTACCAGTTGTCCTTTGACAATAGATTTTTCTGCCTAGGTGGATGTAGACTAGTGTAGTGCAGGAAAGAGTTGCAGTACGTCTGTTTCCTGAAAATGCCAGACAAATAAATCTCTTCATCTACTTCTTTAGTTAGTCTCACGTCCAAGTAGTCTGTTTCTATTGTTGAAAACCTATAAGTAAATTTTAACCATTGTGTAGAATTGTTCAAATAGTCTACAAAAGTTTTGCTTCAACTTCATTCCCTTTAAAAAGGATAAATATGTCGCCCAAAAACCTAGTGTAATATTTTATCTTCTGCATTACAGTTTCATTAGATAGTATATAAAGGTTTTCCCAAAAGGCTACAAACAGGTTAGCCACACTGGCTCCGCAAGGAGTCCATGGCTATTCCACATTTTGTAAATAGAATTTATGTTCAAAAACAAAAAGTTTGATGACAGTACTATGCTCAACAGTTCTGTTACAACATCAATCTCCACTTGTGGTGCATTTAAGTCTTTAAGAAGCAGTTGAATCCATTCAACTGCCTCATTGTGAGGATGGATGTATATAAATCAATGACATCCACAGTCAAAAGTTACACTCAAGGTCAAACTTAATACTGTTGATATCACGTAAGAAAGACCAGGAGTCTTTGCAAATAGTAGGTATTTTCTTTACATATTTTGATAGAATACTATCTATCAATTTTGAACAGGGGTAGGTCATAGAAGACCTACCATCTATTAATGCCCTCATGGGAGGATTCTTTTGGTCTTTGTGTATCTTGGGTATTCAACATTACAGGCAACTTTGGCTGAATGATGTCAATATAGTTGTATGTCTCTAAGTCTATTTTGCCTGCTAGGAAAAGGTCACGGAAATACCCACGGTGCGACCTTGAACTACATTAATCTCATTAAGGGAAGAAGTAACATAGGCATCAGATGATAACACTTGCATCATTTTTTCTGTGTATTGAACGTTGTGAACACTACCAAGCCCTCCTTTGTCAGGTTTCAAAAACCTGACAGTTAAAGAGCCCAGGTTTTTAGCCATTCACGTTGTGCAAGTGAAATATTCATCTCATTCAAAGTACTACTTGATTTTTGTCTAGAAAACAGATGTCTTATATCTAATTCACACATTTGTTCAAATAGTAATAAATTTTGTTGTGTAGGAGGGTTAAAAACGCTAGTCAGTTTCAATTTGTCATTAACATTTGTTGTTTCATTGTTAAAATATAATTTTAAATTTAACTTGCATGTAGCATTTCAGATCAATCAAAACTTTAGCTAAACTTCCATAGGTACTTGGAATAAAAGTGTATCCAAGAGCTAACAATTCAACTAGGTCAGAATCTAGTTCCAAAGATGAAAAGTTATAGATAGTAAAATCTTTCCTTGTGTTAGTATATATAACAGGGCCTTGCAAAAATCCTCGGACCTATGGGAGAAACATTGTCTGTTAACGCTTTCCTCCAATACACATTCCCCCTTGTTTCTTCTGTTGATTCCCTAAAAACTTTATCATTAGGGAGCTCTAAAGGAACCTGCTTATTCTGGTCAGTTCTCCTGGTCCTCTTTGGTTCTTATAATTGTAGTTAACAGCAGTGGACCCTTTTAACCTATTACTTCTTCTAACTTCCTGTCTAGGTGTATTAGTAAGGTGTTCACCATTTTCACCTTCCAACGAAATTAATTCAGCATTAACAGAAGTAGAAGGCCCATTTAAACCAACAGTATTGGACCCTGCACTTGGAATGTTCAAATGGGAATATGCTTGGTTAGAAAAATAAGCTGTTCTATCCCTTACTAACTTCTTATTTTTGTTAATTTTAATTTAAGTAACAATGCATCAATGCTAGAAAAATACGGTCGTAGTCATATTTAAACTGCAAAAAAGAAGTATTAATTTTGATTTCTTCATCCAAAACATTCACTTCAGAAATAAGAGACAAGATATGCATATCATAATGTTTAACTATCACGTTTAGCAATTGTAACCCTGTTCCTGAAACAAACATTTCAATTCTGAAAATACACTTGGTCCAACAGTAGTCCAGAAGGAGTAAAGTTGTTCCTAAGGCCTTTGGGATCAGTTTCTCATTTAAACATTGCCTAAAATAAGCAGCTTCCAGCTGCAGTTTTTTTAATTTAAGCAACTTAATGTCAAGTACCTTTAAACGGTCACTAAACCAGTTGTTGTCGTTTTCTTGAACAGGAAAAGAGCTGGCAGTTGACCCAGTGTTAGCGCCTGACAAAAACGAAAACGGGTTCTCTTTATTAATCCAGTCGTTCAAGGTTCGGCGTCATCCTCCACTGGCTCCGTCCTATGCTCCTCATTTAAGTTAGATGCTGGTGGTGTAATTGGATTAGCATTAGTTCCTACAGCATGACTAGTAGAAGGGATCCGAAAGATACATGGAGTTGAAGGAAACAAGTCCGTTTCCCTACTGGTAGAAGCAGTAGCGTTTTGAACAACAGAACTTCCTGCCTGTTGTTTATTTGGTCGAGGAGGCAGTCCTCTAAGCTGTTGTGCTGCAGGAAGTAACGTAGCAGACCCTTCCGAGTCAGAAACTGAAACAACATTCTGGTTTACAATAGTTTCAGACTTTTCTTTTCTGTAAAAAGTTGGAAGTTGCTCTAAAACATCCATACGAACATGTAAAGCTTCCAATTTTTGTGAGATGGAAGCCAATAAAGAGAATAAGTCTGTTTCACTTGATTTTTCAAAAGTAGCTGTTAGACAAAGGTTAGGACTAACAGGACTGGCAGGAGTGCCTGAATCCATGGCAATCAACAAACAGTCAAAAATGAGCAAACAAACTTGTAAAAATGTGTTAAAACAGGCAACCTGATGTCCAGATAGTCAATACTAACCACAGGAAACAAAGTCCAAGTTTCTTCTTTAACGTAAAAGTATTTTATTTTTCAAAAAGACAACGTTTTCGCCGTGAGCCCTGTCACAGCTTCCTCAGAAGAAGACAAGTAAAACAGCTAAACTGGTCTGTTCAAATATAAAAAAACCTCTTTTAGAGAATGCCTTAGCAAAACATGTTAGCAGTAACCCTGACCACTCTTTTTGTTTTATGGGTATTGATCAAGTACCTTTAACCGATAGGGGAGGCCCCTTTCAGACAGTTCTTGAGTGTGTCGAACTTTTATGGCAGTTGAATTTAGATGCATTTAGGCTAGATGGCCTCAATGAGAACTGTAACATTTCATGTGTTCTTAAACTAAGGAGCTACTTTAGGTAATGCATATATGCACATTATTTTGTGGGTTTAATGCATAATTTTTTCAATGTTAATGTAAATGCACTAGTAAGAATATTTTTATGTTGTTTTTTATCATACAATATTTATAGATAATTCAATGGAGTTTTATGATTATTCATGATTTTATTCATTATTTTTATTGAGTCAAATTAGTGCAGGAAGTGCAATTATTTGTCACTTCCTGTTAACTGAGTATTTGAACAGACCAGTTTAGCTGTTTTACTTGTCTTCTTCTGAGGAAGCTGTGACAGGGCTCAAACGTTGTCTTTTTGAAAAATAAAATACTTTTACGTTAAAGAAGAAACTTGGACTTTGTTTCCTGTGGTTAGTATTGACTATCTGGACATCAGGTTGCCTGTTTTAACACATTTTTACAAGTTTGTTTGCTCATTTAGAATATAAATCTGATTGTATAGCCATAGAAAATGAAACCGGATGTCTTGAGAACAGATCTAGAGTATGTTCTTTGTAATGCTGCCAACATGAAAATTTAAAACTAGAATTGTCATTCATTGGAATGTTAATTTCCATTGTGTTATAAATTCATTTGCCATTTTGTTTCTTTCATGCTTCAGCAGTGACATCATTTGTTGCTTATTTAATTCTGTATTACTAAATGTTGTACTATTTGCAGATTCGTATTTGATGTAATGAACTCAAGATGTTGCTCATATAATGAGGAACCAGTGCTAATTAATGATAATTTTGAGTCACAGTGCATCATTCCAAAGTGGTGGCCCTTGTTAATTGTAGTTCTTGTCCAGCATATGTAATGTGCCATGTGTTTGCCAAATTTCAACATGAAAAGCAAACTAGGAATTAGTGAGTGTATTTATTTGTGCCTTGCAAAAATAAATATGTAGTATCAAAATGGTTCATTAACAATGAACAGGCACCTCTATGTAGCCTGTTATGCTGAATATGCATTGGGAAACCCAATTTGTATAACTGCCTTTACTTGATTTTTTTTCTGGAACTGGCATTATTTCAGAATCAAACATGGCTAAGTAACATTTAACTTTCCCATCGATTTCTTGAGAACACAGCACTCAAAATATTTGAGTTCTAAAGTAGTGACCACATCCCTATAGAGTCTAGCTTTTTTTTTTTTTAACATCAAATTTCTTTCCATGACATTTGTATGCAAAGATGCAATTTGTTGCACCGGTGAAAGGAAGCTTGATGTGACTTTTGAGTCTTTTTTGCTCCTTCCTGCAGCTAAGCCAGTTCCCTTTGGGGCCACTTGGCAACATTGCTGCACCTAAGCTTCACTTACTAACTTTGTCAAACAATAACCTGTTGTAAATGCTCCTGCCTCATTAGATGTTATCCTTTTAGAGCACAAAAACAACGAAAAAAAGTAAAGGCAACAGCCTGAAAAACAACGCCAGTTCAAAGAAGAAATTTATTGCAGCGCATAGTAGCCTTCAATGAGCATAATTACAAACACACACCCACTCCATTATATAACATAATTAATCAAACAATTAAATCAATTAACCAATAAAAATATATATAATATAACATTTAAAAGGGAAATATCTAAGTTACAAGAAAGATGCAATGCTAGTCACACAAATTTATAATAAACATTTTAAATTAACTTCCAAATTCAAACCATTAGGAGACATAGTGTTATACTTCAAAATATAAATGGTTTCTTTAAATAATAAAATATTTTTAATTAATTTATCATCTCCAGTTCTAATGAAAATATTTTCTAAAACACAACATTCAAACATTTCTGTATTACTGTTATGACATTCCATAAAATGTGCAGCAATAGGGCTAGTTAGTACTCTTTTTTTGATATCTCTAACATGTTCCTGCATTCTAGTTTTAAATTTTCTTTTTGTCTCACCAATATAATATAATTTACATGGACATCTTACACAATAAATAACCCCTACAGAATTGCATGAAAAATTATTAGTAGGAATAAATGAAATACCATTAATATTGTCAAAATATGGTTTAATAAATTTACATATATTACACTGGCCACAAGGATTGGTACCTACTGTAATCAAATTTGTATATATATTATTTAATGGAGAAATATAATAAGTATTGATTAATTTATCAGATAAATTTTGGCCTCTCTTGTAAGATATTTTAGGAACAACAGGGAAAATTTTATAAAGATTTTTATCTGAAATTAAAAATTTCCAAAAATATTTAATAATATTCCAAATTCTATCACTACATAAATCCTTTTAGAGGCCTCCACTCGGATAGCAAGCCTAGGTTGTAAGTTGCAGAGAAAAAAATTAGTGTCTGTATACCAAACTGAGTTCAAGTGGCTACATTTTGAAAGACATTTATATAATTTTGTGTAATTGTGCTAGGTGGTTAGAAACCTGGACCGGACTGAGCTTTATAATAAACTGACAACTAACTTTATAAATAACTATCTGACAAAAAGGGGTTGGTATGTCACTAAGAATGAGTTTCTTTCTTTAAATAAGGATAGTAACTTTAATCAAGACATACTACCAAAACTGGGGGAAGCACTTTTGAATAAACTGTATGATGATCTTCGTGTTTCACTGTTGCAGTCATCACACTTGGGTTATCTGCCTGCAGGTAGCCCTCAGTCAGCCCGAATACCAGAGACTTAGTATTTCTGCGTCAGTTGCTGTCGCTCCAGGACTGACATCAGATTGTCAGGGGTATAAAAACAGGCAGCTGACACAGTTACATCAGTCTTTCTTGCCAAGGAGCTCCAAGCAGAAGCAGTTCGCACGAGTGCTGGTTGGCCGCTACCCAAGTTTTTGTTTCAATATTGCGTTATCCTGAAGTAAGCTAAGTACCCCATTGGGGACCATTTTTTCTTGCTTTAACTGATGTCAGAAAAAGTTAACAATTGTCTTGCCTTTGGAAAGCAAATATTACACCGAGATTTCCATTCTTACTGCGTCACCTGTGTAGGCCCAGACCACGATGTACCTAGTCAGTTTTGTGTCTTGTTCAGCGCCCGAACTATTCATCATTGGGTCCTTATTGTCGCTAAATACTTTAGTTCTTGATCTCCATATTCTGAAATGGCTTCAATAAGCCATCTGACTACCGATCTTCCAAAAAAATGTAAGGATAAAGACAGACAGACGCCGCACAGGTTCAAAGCTGCCGACTACGCTTATGTTAAGCCCGTCGCTAGTTTGCCGGTACTCTGAGGTGCTTTTGTAGCCCCTGATGCCCACTTCAATGGATTCGCAGGCCTCTACCAAGACCTGTTCGGAGTCTGGTATGCTGTGAGACTCTTCTTCGACTACAGAGCCTGCGGATGTCTCTACCTTGGATGGGTCCAGAGCCGCTGAGCAGGCACTGGCTTCTGAGGAAGTTCTTCGCACTACCAATGTTCGACTCAAACCAACGACTTCTTTCGCATCTTCACTTCTGTCTAAAACTACAGAGTTTCTAAGGCCAAGAGTACACACTACGCCTAAAAAACTGATGACCAAAGCACATGCACCTGCTCCCTTGCCACAACATCAAATGCTTAAAATGGCAGAAGACCTTATTATGACGATTAGGGGGAAGTCAGACTCCCCCTGCTAAGAGAAAGAGAGACCTGTCCCCAGCAGCCTTAACAGACCAAGAGTCTGACGACTCTGAGATATCTGATTATGAAGACATGCCCTTATCTGTTTATGAGGATTCAGATGCAGAGGAATCCATTCCCTCTGCTTCTCCTCCAGAGGATTTTTCTTTTGGGGAAACCTTACATACTTTGAGAGCACTTCCACTGGGAATACCAAGACTATCCTCAGTCCAAAAAGAGACTCTGAGAATTTCTAGATTTGTCACAACATAGACTTTTAGCAATTCCACCAGTCCTGGATGCTGTGGATGATATCTTTCTGGAATCCAGTTTAACTCCTGATACTTTACCCTCTGCTCCTAGGAAACCAGACAAGTACTACAGAGTATCTGACTCTCACAAATTCCTTTTCAGAAATCCTACTGCTGACCCAGAGGTCATCTCCCAGGGGCCTAAAGGTATCAAAGCAGCTACAGCTAAGAATCCCACCCCTTCGGACAGGGATTCCAAACCTTTAGACAGATGGGGTAAGAAAGTGTATAACTCTGCAACTCTCATCATTAGAGCTTTGAATTGTCAGCTTCACATGTTGAAGTACCAACAACATGTTATGGAACTTAAGCAAAAAAAGCTACCTTTACAGATTGTGCAGAAAATAAAGAATTGCATGAGCTTATGCATTCTGCAAGCCAAGTCAGTAAGCATACATTGCAGTGTGGCTTTGACGCCCTAGAATCATCTTGCAGGGCCGCAGTCACTGGTTCTGTACTGAGAAGGCATGCTTGGCTTAAGGAGCAGACCTTGCCAGACCATGTCAAATCAAAGTTATTAGACGCTCCTTTGAACAAGGACAATCTCTTTGGCACCAAAACAAAATAATTTCTTAGGTGGAAGAAAAAACTAAATCTGTGCAGACAGTCAAAGAATTCTTTCAAGTACAGCCTCCTAGCTTCAGTAGGAATTGCCCCTCGAAACATTGGTCCTTTCCATCCCCCTCTAGGCCATCTCAAACTAGACCCAGGGGAACAGACCCCCTAGACTACAGTCTCAGGGTATGCAGAGATCTAGGCAATGGAGTACCTCCACCTATAAAGCAGGGAGTGCTAAACCACCCCCTTACGGAAAGAATTCCCAATGACTTCTCAACTCCACTCCCCACCTCTGCCCAGCTGCTTGTGCCCCTAGGAGGAAAACTTACCCTTCATGCAAAAAACATGCTTTCGGTCACCAAAGACTGATGGTTCCTCAACATTGTATCCCAGGGGTACAAATTTTACTGCCACTCACTGCCAACCCCAAAAGGGTTCCCAGACCTTCCTCCAAACCACTGGGCAGAGGCACAAAACCAAGTTCATTCCCTGCTCTCTCTAAGAGCAATTCAGCCTTTTCCTGCGGAAGAGATAGGTCAAGGATTTTATTCCAGACTTTTCCTGGTACCCAGAAAAGAGAGCTCTTGGTGCCCAATCCTAGATCTTTCAATTCTCAACACCTTCCTGGTGGTACCAAAATTCAAAATGCTCACCCTGCAGCAGCTTCTGCCTGTGCTAGCCAAAGATGCGTGGTTAGTCACCCTAGACTTCAAAAAAGCCTATCTGCACATCCCTATAAGGGAGTCATGCATGAAATATCTACGCTTCAGGGCAGGATCTATGCATTACTAATTCTCTGCACTTCCCTTTGGCTTATCCACTGCTCCCAGAGTATTCACAAAATGCCTAGCTCCAGCCATTGCTTACTGCAGACAGAGAAATATTCAAATTTACCCATACTTGGACGACTGCCTGATTCAGGCAGGCAGTCAGGAAATGCTGTTGCAACACCTGACATTTGTAAAAAAAAACCTTCTAACCTCCCTGGAGTACACCATCAATGAAAAGAAATCAAAACTAGTCCCCAGTCAAAAGATGGTATTCCTGGGAGCAAGCTTGGACACAGCATCCCAGATGGCATCCTCACTCCAGAAAAACAAGCCTATCTGACAGACTATTTTACTTGAATGGCCACCAGAACCCAGCTATCCACAAGGAAAATCCTGCAGGCCCTAGGGTTCATGGCCTCATGCATCCTACTAATTCCATATGCCAGACTGCATATGAGGAAACTTCACTGGTAATTAAAACGTCAGTGGTGCCAACACTCTCAGGACTTGAAAACTGTCATTCCTATAACACCCTGTCTGAGCAGCAGCATGCAACCACAACAAAAGACTGCCCTTTACTCAACCCCATGCTGCCCAGACCCTTACCACAGACGCATCAGACTATGCCTGGAGGGCCCACATGGATGGCAAGTGCATTCAGGGCCATTGGAGCCCAAGTCGCATTCATCTGCACATCAACCAAAAGGAGATGCTAGCTGTGCAGCATGCTCTGACAGCTTTCAGATCCCTACTCTCACCAGGACACCTGTTAATAAAAACAGACAACACCACGGTTATGTGGTACATCAACAAGCAGAGGGGAACCCACTCTGCAGGCTAGCCATGGCCCTGTGGAACATGGCCTTGGGCATCCAGGTCCATCTGCAAGCTCAATTCCTGCCAGGCAAACAAAACTCACTGGCAGATGACTTGAGCAGAAATCTCCTAGACCCACACGAGTGGCAACTGGAGCCCAGCACCTCCAACATTCTGATTCAGAAATGGGAGACCCCAGAGGTGGATCTCTTTGCCTCCCCCTGCAATCACCAGCTCAGCAAATTCTGCACCAGGACACCTCACAGCAGGACATGGAAAGTGGATGCCCTATCCTTCCAATGGGTAAATCTCTCAATCTATGCCCCCCCCCCCCCGCCCCTTCTCTTGAGTATTGCTCAAGATAAGGCAGGACAGACCAAGGACAATTCTGATTGCCCTGGACTGGCCACACGAGCACTGGTACCCAGTCCTGTGCAGCCTGTCACTGGTGCCACCCTGGCACCTATACAAGAACCCAACCCTGCTCTCTCAGCAGTGGGGGACAGATCTTGCATCCACAACTGCAAACCCTAAATCTTGGCTGGCTTATTCCTTGAACTCTCCCCTAGTAAACAGCCTAAGCAAGCAGTTGCTGGACGTCATTCTTGAAGCTAGAAGACCCAGTACAAGGAAATTCTATGCTGATAAGTGGAAAAGGTACTGCTCCTGGATTCAATCTAAAGGAGAGGACACAACTCTGCCCTCCCTGCCTCTAATCCTGGATTACTTAGCAGATCTACTACACAGAGGCCTATCCTTCTCCATTAAGATCTATGCCTCTGCCATTTCGGCTCATTACAACACTGAGTGCCACCTCTCTTCTCTCACCCTCTTATCAAGCAGCTCCTGAGAGGGGCAAACAACTTAAGGTTGCCTAGGAGAGCACCCACCCCTGCTTGGGACCCCTTAACTTTGTACTGGAAAAGCTCATGCTACCCCCCTTTGAGCCTGCAGCATCAGCAGAGTTAAAATTCCTCTCTTGGAAAACAGTCTTGCTTCTGGCCATCACTTCAGTTAGAAGAGTGTCTGAGCTACAAGCACTTATGGCTGTGGAACCCTTCATTATTTTCCATGCTGACAGGATTTCCCTCAAGACTAACCCACCCTTTATGCCTAAAGTGGTGTCTAGTGTGGCCCTCAACCAATCTATCCATTTGCCAACCTTCTTCCCTAATTCTCAAAATAACAGGGAAAGGATCCTACACTCCTTGTACGTGCACAGACAGCTCAGATTCTACCTTGATAGGACGCAGCCCTTAAGAAAATCTGACCAGTTACTAGTCAGCTTTGCACCAGAGGCAGAGGGCAAGGCCATTTCAAAGCGAACACTTTCCAAATGGATACCACACTGCATCCATTTCTGCTATAAGCACCATGGGAAACCAACCCCTCAAGGGGTCAGAACACACACCACTAGGACAACTTCCACCTCCTACAGCATTCCTCAGGGAAGTCCCTACCAGGGACATCCTGGAAGCTGCTACCTGGAGTTCTGTACATGCCTTCACCAAACATTACCACCTGCCTATCTTTTCCAAATCCAGGGCGGGTTTTGCAACAGCAGTCCTGCAAGGCATACTAGCGAGCCCAAACTCTTCTTGACTGCCTCCACCCTTCTTCAGCTTTGGGAATCTACCAAAGTGTGATGCCTGCAACAGTGAAACATGAAGTACATAGTACAGTTGTGTACACGTAGCATAAATGTAGATGCTCGAGTGTATTCACTGTTGCAGTCCTAGTTTCCCTCCCTCCAGCCCCCTTGTCTCTCTCTCCATTGCTCACCCCCTTCAGGGGTATTGGTATTTACCTTTTACTGGTGGTGTTTTCCCCACCATAACTTAGGGGGCTCCTGACATTTGAGGCAAGAAAAACTGATGTAATGGCGTTGACTGCCTGTTTTTATACCCCTGATGATCTGATGTCAGTCCTGGAGCGACAGCAACCGATGCAGAAATGCTAAGTCTCTGGTATTCGAGCTGACTGAGGGCTACCTGCAGGCAGATAATCCAAGTGTGATGACTGCAACAGTGAATACACTCAAACATCTACATTTATGGTAGGTGTACACAACTGTACTTTTTAGTGTTCAGGTGTGTTACTGTTGTCTGTCATCTTTTTCACATGTATTCTTTGGCTAATATACCACAAACAGTATTCTGGTTAATGCAATGATACAGGTTCCTCATGTAAGCTAATAAAGTGTGTCAAAGCAGAAATGCAGTGTAGTCTACTGGCTGTAGTGAAGCAAATCCTTTTTTTTTTTTAAGTACTGGTTATGGGTATATTGTGGCTAACTGTGGGTTTTGGCTTTGGTCAAATTGCCTGGCATGTCACAACTCAGACTCTGCTAAATAAATATGTTCTGTGTAATAAGTCTTTTTGCAATACAGAAAAATGCAGGGGGGATGTATATTGAAATGTCAGTAAGTGACTAAGTAGAAACTTAGCTCGTATATGGTATGCACGAAGTAGTTACTGTATGCTAGTAACATGTTGCCATTAATGACTGCTGTAACAATATGTTGTGTTGTTCATTCCTTACTCCCCTTCCCCTAAATAGTGATGCACTGGCCTGTTTTTCTTTCCTGTTTTTCATTCCAGTGACTGTAGTGAACTTTTTATGTGCAAGACAGTGTCTTACTTCTGTTTGACTGCCACAACTAAAATGGAAAGCACAACAACATCGTATGGGAACAGAACACAATATTCTTTTATATGAGATAAAGTAGATTTTGAGGTTTTTTTTAAGGCATTTTTAGGTATTGGAACTACTAATGTTCTCCAAGAAGGTCTTACACTGAGAAATAACTAGTGTGAGAGCCATGGACTAAAAAACAAAATGGCAGGAAGTGCATAATATCATCCTTCAGGACATCAGCTACCATTGGTAATTACCATATTGACAACACACCCCTATTTAGTGACGCACATAGACAGTAATGTAGCCTTTGACCATCACGGCTATTGGTGGTGAGGAAATTGTTCTGCGTTGTGCAATTTATAAATAAAGGTATGGTATCGAGGTTCAAGGAGGTCATTGTCCGACTTTATTCAGCATTCATCAGACCCATCGTTAAGCACAGTGCCCCCTTTGGTATGCTCCTAACCAGGCACATACAACAAATGTAATGTCCACAGAGGTGCCTCACTAAAAGAATACAAGGTGTAAATAATATGTCCTATGTAGATTGCCTCAAAGTCCTATCCATGTATTCTGTCTCCTGCAAGCTGTTGAGAGGAGAGCTATGCCTGGTATGCAGATAATCATTGGAACCCACTGTGGATCTCCTGCAATATCTGCAAAATGAACAGCACGGGAATTACCCATTCTAAAGACTTATCACTTGCCAGTGATATTAATAGGACATGCTGGAGAAACTGTTATTTATCCAAGAGACTACCCCTTCCCTGGAACAGACCCACTGTTCATGGGAAATTTACTCCCTTTCAAACCTAGTTCAAGTGTAGCCTGGACAACTGGATGAGATACTGGAAGTTTACCCCTGGTTTGACATCTGTCTCTCTAATCAACACAGGCAGCTTGTAAATAGTTAATCTTCCAGGATCCTGCTTACAGTAGCAAGGGTACCAGAACTCGTTAGAGATTTGGTATATATGACTAGGCTTAAAAAGGCCCCATTAGTCAATAGCCTATTATACACCTGTGAACAAATAGTATCTTTTTAATAATGCACGTCATTTACTCCTGAAAATGTAGAATGGATTTTTCACAAATGGCAGTTTATTTACCAAAAATATTTTGACCAGGGCAAAATAAAAATGAATAGGGAGAAAAGTCTGTCTTAATTTTTACACCAAAAAACAGCTGTTGCTGTTTGACAGTAATCTTCAGTAAGATGCTGCTTTTAGTGGCATCAGGATTGTCTTTGCATCTCATCACTGAACTGCACCAGATGTGAATATATTCCAGCAAAACCCCCAGCCTGTTTTTGATTATTGCGAAGGTAAATCACTTTTGTATGCTGAATGTTGGTCATTCACAGTTTGTCATTTGAATGTATAAGATGCCCTTTGTTCTCTAGTTTGCATGTAATTTGCTTCTCTACTTGTTAAACTTGAGCATTCTGTGCCCTAAAGGGACAGAGAATTGGTCTGTCAAGAGTGCTGCGTCAAAGCCTTTTTTAAAACTAGCAACTTTCATGGCCTGTTGTAGCAGCATAGATTTAGTGGGTAGAAAAGAAATATCAAACTTCTGTCATACTGCATAAAAGTGCTTGAGAGTGTGATTGATGAACAAATTTGCAGAGTAGTAGGGAAAAAAATGGGAGATGAAGTAGATAGACTGCATCAGGATACAGCACAACTGAACCAATGCTTGTAGTGAAAAATGCAAAATGATGATTGAGGCATTTCTAGACTTGGAGAAAGCATATGACATTGTCCTGAGCTTTTGTTGGGCAATCATGCGATGTTTTCAAGTCCTGGAAGCACTGGTAGAATTACTACAGGCTGTGTACAAGGACCCAGTGACAGAAGTATGAACAATGTTTGGACTCTTATATACCCACTACCTCTGGGAACCATTTATCGGGTCCATATCTGAGCTTGTTACTGTTCACACGGTGGTGATCTACACTAGCAAACCGTTCAGAGGGAACAGATCAACAAAACTTTTACATGCAGACAGTGTGGTGTTAAAAGCAAACTCTGAACAGGAATTTCAGCAGATGATAGGAGACTGGAATATTCCAATCTATGAAACCGAGTGTAGACAAGACAGTTGTCATGGCAGCAAGTGGGAAATCAGAAAGAACTTAAAACTGAAAAGGGAAAATAGTGAAGCAGGTTAACAGCTTTAAGTATCTGGGAGGGGTAATTGAAGAGAAGGAAGTCTGAATGAAGAGGTCAAAGCCAGAATCGGAGGATGTTCTTAGTGTTTCACTGTTGCAGTCATTACATTTGGGTTATCTGCCTCCAGGTAGCCCTCAGCTGGCCTGATTGTCAGAGTCTTGGGTCCTGCGTCAGATGCTGTCTCTTCTTCCATGATGTCAGGTAGTCAGGGGTATAAAGCATGCAGCCGACGCCATTACCCCCCAGTCTTTCTTGCCGTGTGGTGCCTGAAGCAGTTCGCAAGTGCCGATCAGCTGACTCCTTAAATATTTGTTTTTGAGTTTCAGAACTGAAGTCTTCAAAAAAGCTAAGTACCCCGTTGGGGGTCCTTTTTCTTGCTCTAAGCCGATGTCTGTAAAAGTTAACAATTGTATTACCTGTGGAAAGCAAGTACCTCAAAGATTTTCATTCGTACTGCACTCCTTGCCTAGGCCCAGACCACGACATCCCTCGCTGTCGGTTTTGTGCCTTATTCAATCCTCGAACTATTTGTCGTCAGTCCATTTTTGCAGCAAACTATTTTGGTACTCTGTTTAATTATCCAGAAATGGCTTCGGTAAGCCATCTGACTACCGACATTCCGAAAAAATGTAAAAAGACAGACCGCATAGCTCCAAAGCTGCCGAAGACGTTTCTGTTAATGCTAGTCGCCAGTTCATCGGTACTCAATGAGGTGGTTTTGCAGCTCCTGATTACCCATACTTTAGATTCGCAGGCCTCTACTGAGACCCATTTGGAGTCCAGTATGCCACGAGATGCTTCTTCAGCTATGGAACCTGCGTATGTCTGTACCTTAGATGGGTCTGGAGCCGCTGTGCAGGCACTGGCTTCTGAGGGTATATTCAGGCCTACGGACTTGCATTTCAACCAGACACCATCTTCTTCTTCAAGGCCTAAAACTCGACCCACACCTAGAAAACAGACGTCCAAACTGCATGGTCAGGCCCATATGCCTAAAAAACAAATAAGAATGGCTGAAGACCTTATTACTGTAATTGAGGGAAAACAGCCTTCTCCCTCTAAGAGACCTAGAACTGATTTTCCGTCTGATTCTTCTGATCAGGATTCTGAAATTTTGTTTTTTTCTGATGACCAAGACTTGCCCTTATCTACCTATGAGGATTCTGATGCAGAGGACTCCATACCCTCTGCTTCCCCTCCAGAAGATTTTTCTTTTGGTGAAACCTTGCACACTCTTAGGGTGCATTTCCGCTGGGAAACCAGGATTACTCTGACTCCAAAAAGAGGCTTAGGGAATTCTTACTCCTACCTTAACACAGGCCTTTAGCTATCCTTCCTGTACTGGACATTGTAGATGATGCCTTCTTGTAATCTAGCCTGGCCCCAGACACTTTACCTCCGGCTCCCAGGAAACCTGACAGGTATTAGAGTACCTGACTCTCACAAGTTCCTCTTTAAGAATCCTACTGCGGACCCAGAGACCATTTCACAAGGACCCAAAGGCATTAAGGCTACTACTGCCAAAAACCCTTCCCCTGTGATAGAGATTCCAGGGCCCTGGACATATGGGGTAACAAGATATACACTTATGCTACTTTGACCATTAGGGCCTTAAACTGCCAGTTTCATATGTTAAAGTATTAACAGCATATTATTGGACTACTTAAACAGAAAATTAGGTTGATTCCTGACTGTGCTGAAAATAAAGAATTACAGGATTTAATGCATTCTGCTGAACAAGTTGGTAAACATACTTTGCAATGTGGTTTTGACTCCTTAGAAGCATCTTGCAGGGCTGCTGTCACTGGGTCTGTTCTTAGAAGGCATGCTTGGCATAAGGAGCAAAATTTGCCAGATCATATTAAAGCTAAATTATTGGATGCCCCCTTAAACCAAGAATGCCCTGTTTGGCAACAAAGCAGAAGTTGTTCTTAAAAAGATGGAGGAAAAAGCTAAATCTATGCAAACTGTTAAAGATTTCCTGCAAGTACAGCCTCCCAGATTTAGTAGGCATTGGCCTTCTAAGAATTGGTCCTTTCCTGTCTCTTCCAGGCCTTCAGTCTAAACCCAGGAACAGCAGACCACTTAGGCTACAGTCTCAAGGTACTCACAGGCCTAAGCAGTGGGGGGCTCTCACTTCCAAAACTGGAAGTAGTAAGACACCCCAACATGGTAAACTGTCCCAATGACTTGTAAAACACAAAAAAGGCAGCAGCGAGGCCACAGTATACACCGTTTTTATTACAAATAAAGTGAGCGCTTTCGTCGGTGTTAATCCACCAACTTCTTCAGACAAATTAAAACCACATTCTGTTACAACTTCAATACTGTCAAGTAGCCAAATCAATTAAACAATGCAAAACATTTTTTTTAAAAAGAATTAAAGAACTACTACCAACAGTTTCACCATTAAAGCCAGAATAGAAGTACAATTTACATAACTTGTGCTGTAGACTGTTATTATTATTAAAAATGTGTTCTTTAAACAACTATACAGGCATCCCAAAAACATTTGTCTCACAGGCATCCCAAAAACATTTGTCTCACATAAAATAAAATGAAACAGTCAACAGTAAGACCTAGCCAAAGTCCTTGAAACATCCTTGTATACATATATATGTATATATATATATATATATATATATATATATATATATATATTTATATTTTTCATCAAGCAATTATAATACATATTATCAACAAGCCCAAATTTTTCACACTAATCCACAATGCATTTGTTTAAGTTGGAAACCCAAATTAGAAACTTGTATGGATTACTTAACCCAAAACCAGCGAATGGACAAAAATTCGACTATATGTAATGAACCAAATAATAATCAAAAATAGTATTAATGATAATAATGGTGAACTATAATAACCATATATGGAGTAACTTTATCTATTAAGGGTCTTAAGTTTAAGAAGGCATCTAATAGAAACGCAATCGTTGAGCCCTGGGGGCACATGGGCCGATGTGCATACTTGCCATTTTAGTTCACATTCCTCCAGTCTGAGTTCCCAAGGCCCACCCCTAATATTTTGTTCTACCTGTTGTAGGACCACAAATTGAAATTTATGATTGGAGTGTTCTATCATGTGTCTCACCAAAACATTGGTGTTATGTTCTTACCAATACAATAAGTGTGTTCATATACTCTTTGTTTGATTTTTTCTCTCCGTTTTCCCGATATAATATGCATCACAAGAGACGCAAGTTGCTGCATAAACCACTCCTTGGGACTCTCAATTAAACTTGCTCCTTATATGGTACTCTTTCTCCCTCAGTTTGACCTTATTTGTGGTTCTAATAAATCTACATTGTAGGCATCTGCCACATTTCAACATACCCATACCTCTTTTATTTACCATACTTCTTTCCACTAGGGATTTCAAGTTAGGGCCCCTTTGGAAAGTCATGAGAGGTAGTTGTCCCAGTTTGGTGAGACTAGTATCTTCACTAATAGAAGACCAATTTTTATTAAGGATACCTCTAATGTGTCTGGCATCCAAAGAAAATGTTGTAATGAATCTATTGGTTACACTATCATTAGCGTGATCACTTGTCACTATGTTGCTAACTGTCCATCCAGTATGCGCTTGCTCATAGCCTTTACAGACAATCGGGTGAAAGTGACCTAAAATTCTCTTCCTATCAACTTCCCCAAAAATGTTATTGAGGAATCCCAATGGGTAACCTCTTTTTAAAAACATAGATTTTAGAAGTGTACATTCATCTGTAAATTCACCATAACAAGACATCATTCTAGCAGCCCTAACCGCTTGCCCTTTTACTATTGCCTTTTTCTGATGTAATGAGGTGGCTGCTGGTAAAATGTAAAAAGACATTAGAATAGGTAGGCTTGTGGTAAATGGTTGTTCTATACCTTTGGTTCAAACTATCCTTACGTAGGGGCACATCCAAGTAATTAATGTCATTATGTCCTATCTGATATGTGAAATCCAGGAATGAAGTAAAAGTTTTGATGTTATGAATGAAGGTTTCAATAAGTTGCACTTCCCCTTTCCAGATGAAACACATATATTGGTACCTTGTGTACCAGGCAACGTTTTCTTTCTATAATGCATCATTAAACAAGAAGTTCTCTCCCAAAATGCCATTACACAATTGGCAAAACTACTGCCACATGGCGACCCCATAGTAATCCCTGTCTTTTGTAGGTAGATTATTCCATTAAACCACAGGAAGTTGTTAGTACTAGCGCCAACACAATTTCAATCGTATTGATGTCACTACTAGCCATCCCTTTTAAATGTAGGAAGTCTCTAACCCATTCAATACCTAGTACCTGTGGAATAACTGTATATAGACACAATGACTTAACCTTAAACCTTCCAAGCCCTGCTCAAATATCTTCTCCCTTAGGGGGAAAGATCGCCCTGCATGCAAAAAACTGGGAACTCATTACCCAAGACAAATGGGTTTTAAATATAGTTTCCCAAGGATACAGATTCCATTTCCACTCCTTACCAACCCCAAACGGTTGGCCAGACCTACCCCCAAATCAGTGGGCAGAGGCTCAACAGTAGGTTCTCTCTCGTCTAAGTATCACGGCTATTCAACCTATCCCAGCAGAGAAATGGGGACAAGGTTTTTGCTCAAGACTTTTTCTGGTACCCAGAAAACAACTCCTGGCATCCTATCCTGGACCCGTCTATTCTAAACGCCTTTTTGGTAATCCCAAAATTCAAGATGCTAACTCTTCATCAGCTGCTTCCCATGCTAGGCAAAAATGCTTGGTTGGCAACTTTGGACTTAAAGGAAATTTACCTGCACATCCCAGTAAGGGAATCTTGCAGAAAATACCAACGCTTCAGAGCAGGCCTCATGCACTATCAGTTCTCTGCACTGCCCTTTGGCTTATCTACTGCGCCCAGGGTATTCACAAAGTGCCTAGCTCCAATTGCATTCTGCAGGCAAAGAAATATTCAAATATACCCATACCTGGACGATTGTCTAATTCAGGCAGAAAGCCAGGACATACTATTAAATCATCTGGCATTTGTAAAGAAACTGCTAACCTTACTGGGGTACACCATAAATGAAAAGAAATCTCACCTAGTATGCTGCCAACAAATTGTATTCCTGGGAGCAAGCTTGAACACAACTTCCCAGATGGCCTACCTCACGCCAGAGAAACAAGTTTATTTCACAGCCTACTTCAAACTACTGGCCACAAAGACCCAGCTATCTGCAAGGAATATACTGCAAGCCCTGGGGTTCATGGCCTCTTGCATCCTACTAATTCCTTGTGCAAGACAGCATATAAGGAAACTTTATCGGTATCTAAAAAGACTATGGTGTCAACATTCTCAGGATCTGGAATCAATGATTCCTATCATTCCTTGTATAAAGACAGAGTTCCTTTGGTGGACAGAGGCCTGCTACCACAACAAGGGAATGCATTCACTCTACCCCCTGCTGCCCAAACCCTAACAGACGCATCAGACTATGCACGGGGGGGCTCACATGGCAGGGCAGTGCATTCAGGGCAAATGGAACCAGAGTCAAATGCACCTGCATATCAATCAAAAAGAAATGTTAGTTGTACAGAATTCTCGGACAGCTTTCAAGGACCACATTTTTCCAGGACAATTATTGGTAAAGACAGACAACACCACTGTTATGTGGTACTTAAGCAGGGGAGAACCCTCTCATACCCTCTCTGCAGACTAGCCATGGCTGTGTGGAACACAGCCTTAAGCTACCAAGTGCACCTACAAGCTCAATACCTGCAAGGCAAGCTAAATTTACTAGCAGACCTAAGCAGAAATCTCATGGACCCACACAAGTGGAAACTGGAACCAAAGCTATTCAACATTTTGAGAAACAAATGGGGGAGCCCAGAGATGAACCTGTTTGCCTCCCCTCAGAACTATCAATTGGACAAATTCTGCACAAGGACTCCCCACAGACCAGCTTGAAAAGTGGAAGCCCTGTCCTTCACCTGGGAAAGCCTCTCAGTTTATGCCTTTCCCCCTCCCCCTCTGCCTCTCCTCTCAAAAGTTTTGCTAAAGATCAAACAGGACAAACCAAGGACAATTCTCATTGCACCAGACTGGCCACGCCAACACTGGTGTACCCCCTCTTGCGCAGTATGTCACTGCTGGAACCATGGCACCTGCCTCAGACCCCGTCCCTGCTGTTCCAGCAGGAGGGCCAGATTCTGCACCCCAGCTTCAAACCCTGAGTCTTGCAGCCTGGCTAATTACCTGAGCTCTCAAATAGCATCTCTCAGTATGCAGGTGCTAGATGTCATTCTGGAGGCAAGGAGGCCTAGTACTAGAAAATCCTATGCTGATAAGTGGAAAAGATACTGTTCCTGGAGCCAGACTCAGGGAATGGGCACAGCAGTGCCCAGCTTACCGGATATTCTTTAATAATTAACAGAGATGCTCTACAAGGGCCTTTCCTTCTCATCTATTAAAATTCATGCCTCAGCCATTTCAGCAGATTACAATACTGAGACACCCCTCTTCTCTCACCCCCTGCTGAAGCAATTCCTCAGAGGGGCCAAAAATTTAAGACCACCCAGGAGAGCCCCTACTCCAGCCTGGGACCTTAACTTTGTATTGGAAAAGCTCACTCTACTTCCTTTTGAGCCAGCTGCATCTGCCGAGTTGAAATTCCTTTCTTGGAAAACAGCCTTCCTTCTAGCCATCACTTCAGCAAGAAGAGCGTCTGAATTACAGGCCGTCATGGCAGTGGAGCCCTTCATCATCTTCCATGCAGACAGGGTGTCCCTCAGGACCAATCATTCCTTTATGCCCAAGGTAATATCCAGTGTGGCCCTTAATCAGTCCATTCATTTGTCAACCTTCTTTTCTAATCCACAGAACAAAGGAGAATGAATACTGCACTCTTTGGACGTGCACAGACAACTTAGATTTTATTTGAACAGGACTAAGCCTCTCAGGAAAACTGAACAGCTGCTAGTTGGTTTGCTGCAGGGGCAGAGGGGAAGGCCATTTTAAAGCAAACCATTTCTAAGTAGCTAGACCATTGCATTCATTTCTGCTATAAGCACCATGGAAAACCTACCCCACAGGGGATAAGATCACATTTCACCAGGGCTGCATCTACTTCAACAGCCTTTCTCAGAGGCGTTTCCTACCAAGGACATCCTAGAAGCTGCTACCTGGAGATCTGTGCATACCTTCACTAAGCATTACCACTTGCCTATTTTTTCTAAATCCAGAGCTGGTTTTGCCACTGCAGTCTTGCAGGGCTTAATAGCTGGTCCTAATGCTCTCTAACTGCCTCCTCCCTTCCTTAGCTTTGGGAATCTACCCAAATGTAATGACTGCAACAGTGAAACACGAAGAACATAGTACAGTTGTGTACACTTACCATAAATGTAGGTTTCAAGTGCAGTCCTGGTTACCCTCCCTCCAGCCCTCTGACTGCTATTGGCTATACCTTTCTTCGTGTTTACTGTAGTTTAGCTTTCTGGTGTATTTGCTTTGTGTTGGAAGTGTAACCTTGTATATAATTGCTTCTTGTTATAGGGGCACCTGACATCTGGGGCAAGAAAAACTGAATTAATGGCGTCTGCTGCATGCTTTATACCCCCTGACTACTTGACGTCATGGAAGAAGAGACAGCATCCGACGCAGGACCCAAGACTTTGATAATCAGGCCGGCTGAGGGCTACCTGCAGGCAGATAACCCAAATGTAGTGACTGCAGCAGTGAATACACTCTAACATCTACAGCTATAGTAAGTGTATACAACTGTATTTTGCGCAGCCAGCTGGCAGTGTGTCAGGGGTAGTACATGACAGAAAAATGTCAAAGATGCTGAAAAGTAAGGTATACAAAACAGAATAGTAATCTCTAATTTCAGACCCATAGCCACCCTGTCACCTATCTCAAAAATATTAGAAAAATGTGTGCATAAAGAAGTCATGGAACACTTCAAGAAAATCTGCTCACCACCACACGACATGGCTTTCGTCCAAAACATAGCACCTTTATCAACACTATTTCTCTGGCCAGAGATAAAAGTAAACTAGTGTCATGCTTATTCCTAGTTTTTCTCTAAAGCATTCGATACAGTCTGAAACTCCTTTCCTCTGGACAAACTCACTAACCGAAACAGTAAAAAAAAAAAAAAGAGGAGGCAAAAGTGTTCAGAAAACAGTACAAATCAAAAATAGCTAAACCTAGACACCAGGAGGACTAGTACTCGAAAAAATCCTCTCCAACTGTCCGGACAACTAAATTTATTCCAGATGTATGAAAAATGTACAAACTCACTAACCTTAACTTCTCCACCATTGCCTGGCTTACTAGTTACCTCACAGGTCAACTACAGTCAGTAAAATGACTCCTGTGCTCTCTCTTCTCCTCAACCTATCAAAATGGGTGCTCCCCAAGGATCTGTTCTTGGTTCACTAGTCCTCAAATATCTTTATTAATTTACTCTATTCCTCCTGCCCTCAGTCATCCCTCATCCAATATGCTGATGACTCCACAGTCACCCTCTCTGACTTAAATTCTATTACTCAGAAATCCTTACACTCTGCTGAAGCCCAACTCTCTAGCAATCAGCTAATTCTGTATCCTAAAATAAAACAAGGTCTTACTTTTTCTTCCCAAAAACCTAAACCACATTAAATCTACTTTTGCTATCCATTCTCTAAATAAAATGCCTATCCTAGTTGAACCCACAAAACTTCTAGGGGTCATGATAAATGACCAACTGAAATTTGATTTGCACGTTAATAATTATATTAAGAAATCCCATCAACAATTTGGCCTCTTACACAGAAATAAAAAGTTCCTATCAAACAAAGCTAAAGTCTCCTCTCATGCCTGTCTCCTACCAAGCCTATTATACAGCTCTCAGATCTCACCAACCTCCCAACCAAGCTAGAAACTACCTATAACAAAGTGGCCAGGGTTTGCTGCAAATCAGAGCTGTAGATCTCATTACTGTCTGTCTAAAACACTTAAAATGGCTAGAATTACCTGACCACCATCTCTTAGCTTCAGATTATCCAGTCTGTCTTGTACCAACCATGTTTCTGTCCCAACGTGTCGTCTCTAATCTCCTTCTACACTCCTCCTAGGACTCTACAAAGCTCAGACCAAGACTTAGTACAAATCTATAAATCCAAGAGTAAAATTGGTCAAAACCTCTACAGCTGTTACCCTACCATTCCTTGGAACAAACTCCCATTGGAAATTAGATCACGTAAACAACTCAAAGAATTTAAATGGGCCACTAAAGACTACCTAAAAAGTTGCTGATCATGCCACTGTACTCGCCCTCCATAAACTGTGTTTCTCTCCTATAGCTTACTGTCTGCCCTCATTGGTTTTATTTCTGTTGTGTGTCAGCTGTTAGTCATCTTATCTAGATAATTACCTGTCCCTTAATTTTAAAAATATTTCTACTTTTATACTACTTGTATGATTTTCATTAACTGTAACTGCCTTGGCTGTACTTACAAACTTTGCATACTGTTTCTGCACATATCTTAAGATAAATGTCAACTTAAACTCTGTAAATACTTTTTATGATTTTACTGTTCCAGCTTGAAAATGTTAATACTTTCTTTATAATACTATGTTCATTTACAATTTTCTTGGAAATTTGTGGAGCTGTTTTCCCTGGGCCTCCACTGAAAAAGGATCATCAACTCAGCTGGACAAACCCAGTCAACAAATGTAAAATAAGTAGTGGTGTGACCAGTACTACTGCATGATACAGAAACTTGGGCAGTGAAGGCAAAGCAGTTGAAGTGATGGAGCTGAAGTGTCCGAGAAGGACAGTAAGCTGCACACTGTGGGACAGATAGAGAAATGATGACACTAGAGCTGAAGCCAAAGTAGCTCCATTAGTAGAGATGGTAAAGGAAAACCAGGTTGCAGCAGTTCAGGCACATGTGCAGGAAAGATGATAATTTGATAAAGATTTGGGAGAGAAAGGAAGGCAAGAGGAAATGAGTGTGTTCATCCAAGAGATGGATAGATTGCTTAAGAGAAGACCAGAGAAAGTAAGAAAATAGTACTGAATCAAGAGAGGTGGTGACAGTTGACGCAGCACCCCTACCTTATGTGCAAAAATGTGGAGATTGGGGATTGATGACTATCATAATATTTCCTTGCATTTTTTCCTTCCTTTGTCATCTGTGTCTAGAATAACATTTGTTAACTTATTCTTGCCATTATATTTTATTTTATTTCCTAAATATTAGGCAGAAAACTATGTACTGTCACAAAATAATACTTAATATAGCATCACTTAGAGGGTGGGGTGAGAGAGTAACAAAGGAAAATCATGGACAGTCAAGAATGCAGAATGCATTTTTGTTAATCAGGTAAACCCACTGGATATGGCCCCTTTTCAGGGGGTGACCAGGGAGCAATATCTGATTTTAAGTGATTTGCTCAGGGTAACACAGAAGGCAAATGGAGACTATTGGAACCAAACCCAGGACTTGTAGCATAGTCTAGATTTAGCAACACATACTCTTAATCTTAAACCATTGGGCTAAACTGCCAGATATGATTTAAAGTGTAACCTGTATATTATAGGTTATTAATAGAGTATATTGATTAATGTATTACTTCTTCTTCTTCTTCTATATTGATTAATGTATTACTACTTGTTGAAAATTCATATATTAAATATAAAATATTACCCTTTTAAAATGTTAGTCTGTCAGCCTCGATAGCATATTGAAATGTGCATCCTGAAGGTCTGTGTTCTATCTTTTTGATGCAGTGCTCTTGGGTATTTCTTATTGTGCATTTATTTGTGCTGTTTTTTCATGCCTTATGTTTAATAATTTTGTACAATTCTAGGAATTATGACTTGATTGGGAAGAGGCAGTTGTGCCTGCCATGTCCCTCTAATTGTGCAGCTACTGTTTACTCCCACCCACCCTCATGAATTCTTAAATGGCTGGTGGAACATCAAGTCATTTAGTCAAGGAGGACATTTTATTGGCAGGTGTGTCAGATTTTTTCCCCCAGTCATCTTATCCTGTGCCCACATTCCTCCTCCAGCCTTTCCTTTTAATTTACATCTTCTCTCCCTCTGATTTAGGATTCTTTTGGCATATTTAGATCGTTCTTCATGTCAGTTCCTGTAATGCCTTATCCATACATCTCTCCAGTGTTGGAGTCACAGCTGGTTCCTTGAACAGTTAATATGCACAGAGTTTACTAGGCTAGTAGGGAATGGAGGTACAGATACACACGTACGTACACTCGTGTACGTACACGCCCACTACAAGCTCCAAGAGAAAATTACTTGTGAAAGTAAGGGAAGATAGACTGCAAATGGAAGGAAACCTAGCCAAGAACTGAAGAGTTTCTTGCTGAGAGTCAACATTGCTGCTCACTGTGCTACCCCATAAAGATTCCTCCTTAATGCTAAAATTATGGTTGCATCTACGGTGTAGCACTGAGCAAAGTTTTATGCACATTCTGAGGTGATTACTGTTCTGAAGTCTGTTTTTGCCACTGTTTGCAGTTACTAACCCCTCAAGTGTAGTATTGGTTGGGATGATTTTTGCTGTTGTGCGAAACCTTGCACTTTTTGCCCTTGGAGTAAGCTGCCACTTTATGCTACACCTTTGACTTGACCCCTTATCCTCTAGTTGCTCCACATCTTTTCCACCATTGTATTGTCTACTGATGAGCTTAGTGTGCTGTAATGTGTGCTAGCTGTATCCAGTTCAAATAGCCCAAATAATATATGCTCCTTACTTGATCCTTTTGGCAACCCCCCCCCTCCATTAATTCTTTGGAGTAACACTGTCAGCCTTAAACCGCTGTCCTTCTTGAGTACCTCTCTGTCAGCTGTAACCCACCAGTTGTGACCCATCCCTCCCACCCACAGTTTGTGTGCTTATTGGCTTTTTGCACAAGGCAGGACTCTAGACATGCTGAAGGAAAGTTCAGACCAAGTACATATGCCATCTTCGTCCTCTTGTGCCATTATCAGATAATGGTATTAAAACCATACTGAACTAACAGAACATTCCCTTCCATAAGTAAATTCTTATTGGAGTGTAACAATACAGTTGCCTTCAGAAAACCTCGCATCCGATGCAGTATGAGTTTTTCTGTTAGTTTTCTGGGATCCGCTTAATTAAATCTTCCTTGAAAACTACAGTATTTGTATCATTCTACATAACCTGACACCTTTTACCCTTCTAGGCATTCTTATCATACTGTTGAAGACAGAAGAAAAAAAAATAATGTAATAGTGTTCCATAACCTCTGAATGTTTTTGTGCTCTTTTTTTTTTTCCCTGACTGGGTCTACCTTTTTGCCTGTGATTTAATTGTTAAAGCTATGAGCAAGGTTGTGCATGGTGTGCATTGTGTAGGGAAAGTGCACAGTAAACATGACATGAGAAATGTTGATGTCCAAAGAATGGCTCAGAAGAGTCCAGCGAAACAAATACATTGCTGAGTTCTGTTGAGCCATGTGATCAGTATGGATATAAATGAGTTGGTAAAATTGCAGATATCCTGAACCAAGATCCACAAGTACCAGTACAGGTCATCATTAGCAGCAGCATCGCCATGAAGCATAGCTGTGTGCATCTGCTACCAACTATCCCGTAAATCCAGGTACAAATTTTCAACTACGTCTGTAGAACCACACCACCACGGGGCTGCAGATCATACCTCTCAACTGTACAGATTTTCGCAGAATGTCCAGATTTTTGCTGCTTATTTTTATTCTGTTCCTCATAAAAATTGTGATCTGATATTGTCAATCAATCATTCATGACAGTTGGGTTCTGGTTCCATCCTCTGAACTGACTCTGTTGTAACAAGCTCACGACAGCTAAAAACTCTTGACCTAAGGTTACCCATAGTGCATGTCTTCCCTTCAGATCTCTTTTGTCTCGTACAGTTTCAAGATGCATCAGACCGTGCTCTTAAGGTAAGTGTTTATATTTTATATTTTTTCTCGATATTTTTTTCACCTCTACAGCTTCCCCTTTCTTATTTCTTGGTCGCTTTTTTGTATACTTCTAAATTAGTGTGCGAGGCTGCTGTTTTTTCTGTCCTTTTTACCTATTTGGTATCTCTTCTTTATCATAGTTGGCATAGGCCCCTCCCTTCCCTCTTACCTCTGGTAACTCTCAAATACCATTGTCGGTATTATTTGATGTTCTTCGTGTTTCACTGTTGCAGTCATTACATTTGGGTTATCCTGCTGGCAGGTTGCCCTCAGTCGGCCTGAATTCCAAAGTATTGGGTCCTGCATTGGTTGCTGTCACCTCTTCCCTGACGTCAGGTCGTCAGGGGTATAAAAGATGCAGCTGATGCCATTTTATCCAGTCTTTTTTGCCATGCGGTGCCGAAGCAGAAGCAGTTCGCAAGTGCTGGTCGGCCGACTCCTGAGATTTTAGTGTTCGAATTTCAGATCCGAAGTCTTCATTAAAAGCTAAGTACCCCATTGGGGAAACTTTTTTTTCTTGCTCCAGACCGATGTCAGAAAAAGTTAATCATTGTATTTCTTGTGGGAAGCAAATACCTCATAAGGACTTTCATTGTTATTGTATTCCTTGCCTAGGCCCTGACCACGACGTTGCTAGTTGTCGGTTTTACATTGTAGATGATTACAGGGCTGCCTGACCATGTTAAAGCAAAATTATTAGATGCTCCTTTACAACATGATACCTTGTTTGGTGTTAAGGCAGAAGAGGTGTTAAAGAAAATGGAGGACAAAGCTAAATCAAACGGTCAAGGATTTCTTACAGGTACAGCCACCTAGATTTAGCAGACACTGGCCTACAAAGAATTGGTCCTTTCCAGTCTCAGACAGACCTCAAAGGGGCAGATCCAGACGCCCTAGAGGCAGATCACAGCCGCAAGGTTCCTACAGGTCCAAGCAGTTAAGTGCCTCTACCTCCAAAGTTGGAGAAGACAAATCACAACCATACAGGAAACAGTCCCAATGACTTCCCCCTGCCTGCACCAAGCACTTATCTTCTGGCAGCACCCTTAGGGGGAAAACTAGCACTTTTTTCCCAAAATTGGCACATTGTAACCCAAGACAAATGGGTTCTAGACATAGTGTCACAAGGCTACAAGTTTCATTTCCATACCCTGCCAAGAGCAAACGGTTGGCCAGACCTGCCAAAAAATCAATGGGCAGATGCTCAAAAACAAGTCACTGCTCTCATGGATATGAGGGCAATTCAACAAGTGCCACAACATCAGCAGGGACAAGGATTTTACTCGACTGTTCTTGGTACCCAGAAACGACAAAGCATGGAAACCAATATTGGACCTATCTTTTCTAAACACTTTCCTGGATATACCAAAATTCAAGATGTTGACCTTACAACAGCTTCTGCCCATGCCGGGCAGCAAGGCTTGGGCTCATGATTTTAGACCTAAAAGAGGCATACCTGCATGTCCCAATCAAGACAATCATGCAAAAGATACCTCAGATTCAAGGCTGGCTCAAAGCTTTACCAATTCTCTGTACTGCCCTTTGGCTTATCTACTACGCTCGGGGTCTTCACAAAGTGCCTGGCACCAGTAATTGCTTACTGCAGACAAAGATGAATACAAATATATCCCTACTTGGACGACTGCCTCATACAAGCAGAGAACAAGGACATTCTACTACAGCATCTGACTTTTGTGATAAGACTTTTAACATGCCTAGGGTACACAGTCAACAAAAATAAATCAAAACTAGTACCCTCTCAAGAGATAATATTCCTGGGTGCAAGCTTAAATACAACTGCCCAGATGGCTTATCTTATTCCAGACAAATAAAGGCAGCTGACTACCTATTTCAAGGAAATGGCAACAAAGGCCCAGTTATCTGTAAGAAAAATTCTGCAGGCTTTGGGCTTCATGGCATCCTGCATCTTACTAATTCCATATGCAAGACTGCATATGAGGAAAATTCAATGGTACCTAAAAAGTGTCTGGACACAACATTGCCACAGTCTGGAAACAATGGTTATTCTAATACCCTGCCTGCAAAAGGAATTTCGATGGTGGGCAAAGGCATGTCACCAAAACAAGTGACAGCCATTCTCAATACCCCCAGGCAGGCAGAGTCTAACGACGGATGCATCAGATTATGCCTGGGGGGCACACATGGCAGGAAGAGGCATTCAGGGCACCTGGTCCACAAACCAAAAGCATCTACATATCAATCAAAAAGAGATGCTAGTGGTTCAAAATGCCCTGACAGCCTTCAAGGACCTATTCCATGCCTAGGCCCTGATCACGACCTCACTAGTTGTCGGTTTTGTGCTAGATTTAACAAACGTACTATAAAAAGACGTTTTGATTTTGCTTTGCACTACTTTGGCCGAAGGTTCAATTATACCATGCCGTCGGATCAACAGACGACCTCAATACCGAAAAAACACAAAGACAAGGATAAAGACAGGCATCCGAGATCCAAAACAGATGACGAAACCTCTTCTAGGCCAGTCGCCAGTTCGCCGGTTCTCAGTGAGGCGCTTTCACAGCCCCCGACACCCACTACCTCAGAGCCACAGGCTGCTTCCGACTCCCACGTGGAGACAACTAGGCCTCTGGAAACTCAAGGTATTGGGCCTACGGAAACTAATCCCTCAGATGGGTCCAGAGCCGCAGAGCAGGCATCGGCTTCTGAGGGTGTTTTCAGACCTTCACAACTTACCATTAAAACAACAGGCAAGACAAAGTTACCATTAAAGACAAAGAAAAAAGTACAGCATTCTCCTGGACAGTCCTCCATGCCTAAGAAACAGATGCTTAAAATGGCCGAAGACCTCATTAGTCTAATCAGGGGTTCCCATCCCCCTCCTGAGAAAAGGCCTAGGCAGGATACAGACTGATTCCTCTGATCAGGTTTCCATTTCCTCTGATTCCTCTTCAGAACAGGGATACTCTCTACCCCCCTATGAGGACTCTGATGCTGAAGAATCTATCCCTTCAGCCTCTCCTCCTGAGGATTATTCTTTTGGGGAAACTTTACATACCATGAGGGAGAATTTCCATTGGGAAAGTCAGGATTACTCAGAATCCAAGAAAAGGCTCAGGGATTTCCTTTTATTGCCTCAGCACAGGTCGCTGGCTATTCCGCCTGTGCTAGACATTGTGGATGATGTGTTCTCTGAATCCAGCTTAACTCCAGATTCTTTGCCCCCTGCTCCAGCCAAGCCAGACGGGTACTACAGAGTTTCTGACTTTCACAAGTTTCTTTACAAAAGCCCTTCTGCTGATCCATAAACTATTTCCCAGGGTCCAAAATGGGTTAAGGCTTCCATTGCAAAAAAAAAAAAAACAGTACCCTCTGACAGAGATTCCAGAGCTTTGGATAGATGGGGGAAGAAAGTATACACTTCTGCAACTTTAGCAGTAAGAGCTTTAAATTGCCAGTTTCCCATGCTTAAGTACCAACAATATTTAATGGCTCAGTTAAAACAGAAAGTGCTTGCAAGCTCAGAAGCTCCTGATTGTAAAGAAATACAGGATTTATTGCATGCAGTTGAACAGGTGGGAAAACATACTCTGCAATGTGGTTTTGATTCTTTAGAGGCCTCTTGTAGAGCCGCAGTTACAGGTTCTGTGATTTGAAGACATGCTTGGTTAAAAGAACAGAGTTTACCTGATCATGTTAAGGCAAATTATTGGATGCTCCTTTACAGCATGATACCTTGTTTGGTGTTAAGGCAGAAGAGGTGTTAAAGAAAATGGAGGATAAAGCTAAATCTATGCAAACAGTCAAGGATTTCTTACAGGTACAGCCACCTCGGTTTAACAGAAATTGGCCAACAAAGAATTGGTCCTTTCCAGTGTCAGACAGGCCAGAGAGAGACAGATACAGACGCCCAAGAGGCAGATCTCAACCCCAAGGCTCAAACAGACAACGACAGTGGAGCACCTCAACCCCAAAAGCAGGTGAGGATAAGTCTCAACCTTACAGGAAACAGTCACAATGACTTTCCCCTTCGTACACCAAGCACGTCCCTTTTGGAAGCCCCCTTAGGGGGAAAACTAGCACTTTTTTCTCAAAACTGGCAAACAATCACCCAAGACAAATGGGTTCTGAATATTGTGTCTCAAGGTTACAGGTTCCACTTTCATACTTTACCAAGGCTAAAAGGAATGCCAGACCTGCCACAAAATCAATGGGCAGAGGCACAAAAATAAATTTCAGCCCTCATGGACATGAGAGCTATTCAAAAAGTACCACAACAGGAAAAAGGACAAGGATTTTACTCAAGACTCTTCCTGGTCCCCAGAAAGGACAAGGCCTGGAGGCCCATTCTAGACCCTTCAATTCTGAATACTTACCTGGATATTCCTAAATTCAAAATGTTGACATTACAGTAGCTTCTACCCATGCTGGGCAAGAAGGCTTGGCTTGTTACTCTGGACCTCAAAGAGGCATACCTGCATGTCCCTATCAGACAAAATTGCAGAAGATACCTTAGCTTCAAAGCTGGTACAATGCACTACCAATTCTCTGCACTGCTCTTTGGCTTATCTACTGCGCCCAGGGTCTTCACAAAGTACCTGGCACCAGTAATTGCATTTTGCAGACAAAAAGGAATTCAAATATATCCATACCTGGACGACTGCCTCATTCAAGCAGAGACAAAGGACATTCTTCTACAGCGTCTGGCTTTTGTAAAAAGGTTGCTAATTTCTCTAGGGTACACAGTAAATGAAAATAAGTCAAAACTAGTGCCCTCGCAACAGATTATATTCCTGGGTGCCAGCTTAAATACATTGTCCCAGATGGCTTACCTCACGCCAGACAAACAAGTTCAACTAACTCAATATTTTCAGTTACTGGCAAAAAAGTCCCATCTTCCTGCAAGAAAAATTCTGCAGGCCCTGGGATTCATGGCATCCAGCATTCTACTAATACCATATGCCAGACTGCATATGAGGAAATTACAGTGGTACCTAAAAAGTGTTTGGACTCAACACTCTCACAGTTTAGAAGCAGTAATACCAATGATACCCTGCCTACAACAGGAGTTTCGATGGTGGGCACAGGCATGTCACCTAAACAAGGGTCAGCCATTTACCCAACCCACAGCCAGGCAAACTGTAGCAACAGATGCTTCGGATTACGCCTGGGGAGCACACGTGGCAGGAAAATGCATTCAGGGCAAGTGGACCACAGACCAGATGCATCTTCACATCAATCAAAGAGATGTTGGCTGTTCAAAATGCCCTAACAGCTTTCAAGGACCTTCTGCATCCAGGACAATTAATACTAAAGGCAGAACACCACAGTAATGTGGTACATAAACAAGCAAGGGGGCACTCATTCTTATCCCCTATGCAGGCAAGCCATGACCTTGTGGAACACAACTCTAATGTATCAAGTTCACCTGCAAGCACAATTCCTGCCAGGAAAGAAAAATACTCTGGCAGACGATCTAAGCAGAAATATCATGGACCCTCACGAATGGAAATGGAATCCACAAATCTACAGCATGGTAACGCAAAAATTGGGGATGCCTAGACATAGATCTTTTTGCCTCCCCACTGAATTGCCAACTACAAAAATTCTGCACAAGGACTTATCACAAACAAGCATGGAAAGTGGACGCTCTCTTGTTCAGCTGGAAAAACCTAAAAGTTTATGCCTTCCCGCCACTGCTTCTCCTTTCAAAGGTACTCCTAAAAGCCAGACAAGAAAAACCACAGATGATCCTGATTGCTCCAGACTGGCCACACCAGCACTGGTACCCTATCTTAAAGAACTTGGCTTAAGGACCACCATGGATTTTGCTTCAAATTCCACACCGTCTGACTCAACAATGCAATCCGATCCTGCACTGTCAGCTCAAAACCCTAAACCTGGCTGCATGGCAGATACATTAGCCAAACAGGCAACACCTCTCTCTAAAGCTGTTATGGATGTCATTTTGGAGGCCAGGAGGCCTAGCACCAGGAAAGCTTACTCAGAAAAATGGAAGAGATTCTGCTCCCGGAACCAGGCTCACAACCTTGACCCTCTTGTTCCAAACATTCCTCAGATTTTACAATACTTAACTGAGATGCTGGACAGAGGCCTATCCTTCTCATCAATTAAGATCCACGCCTCTGCCATTTCAGCACATTACAACATGGATCCTCCTTTATTCTCTCATCCCTTGCTAAAGCAGTACCTCAGAGGGGCTACAAACATAAGACCGCCCTGGAGAGCACCAACACCGACTTGGGACCTCAATTTAATTTTGGAAAAACTGACCCTACCACCTTTTGAGCCAGCCAATACAGCCGATCTAAAATTTTTATCATGGAAAACAGCTCTGCTCCTGGCAGTAACATCAGCACAAAGAGTCTCAGAGCTACAGGCATTAATGGCAGTGGAACCTTTTATAATTTTTCATCAGGACAGGGTTTCTTTAAGGACAAACCCTACCTTTATGCCAAAGGTGATATCTAGTGTGGCTCTTAACCAAACCATCCATTTGCCAACTTTTTATCCAAACCCCCAGAGTAGAGGAGAAACTTCTGCATTCTTTGGACATACACAGGCAGCTACGCTTCTACTTGGACTAAACAAAGGCTTTCAGGAAAACTGAGCAACTGTTTGTAGCATATGCTGCAGGATCACAGGGCAAGGCTATCTCAAAGCAGACTATATCCAAATGGATAGGACACTGTATTCGTTACTGCTACACACAGCATGGGAAATCAGTCCCAAATACTATTAGGCCACATTCCACCAGGGCAACAGCCACTTCAACAGCCTTTCTCAGAGGAGTACCTACCAAGGAAATTTTGGAGGCTGCAACTTGGAGTTCACTGCACACCTTTACCCAAGCATTACCACCTGCCTCTTTACTCCAAATCCAGAGCAGGTTTTGCAGGGCCTCATAGCCAATCCTAACTCCTTATAGACCAGCCACCCAACCTTAGCTATGGCATTCTACCCAAGTGTAATGACTGCAGCAGTGTAACACGATGAACATAGTACAGTTTTGTACCTACCATAAATGTAGATGTTCGAGTGTTCACACTGCTGCAGTCCAGGTTACCCTCCCTCCATCCCCTCTGAACTAGCTGGACTTATCTATACCTTTCTATCCTATACAACCTTTGTGGTGTATTTGCTTGTAACTGATGGTATTGTTTTTATTTTATATGTATATTTTTTATTAGCAATATGTATTGCCTACCTATTTGGGGCAGCTGACATCTGGGGCAAGAAAAACTGAAGAAAATTGCGTCGGATGCATCTTATATACCCCTGGCACACTGACGTCAGGGAAGAAGCGACAGCAACCGACGCCGGACCATGACTTTGGAACTCTGGCCGACTGCGGGACCGCCTGACGGCAGGATAACCCAAGTGTAATGACTGCAGCAGTGTGAACACTCGAACATCTACATTTATGGTAGATACAAAACTGTACTTTTGGTGGAGATAGTCTATCAACAGGTTTTACAACAAAAAGAAGAAACTGTTGTCAAAGAGTAAAAAGGAACATATTCCTTAGCCTCAACAAGCAAATTAAATCACTAGTGAAAGCCTCCAAAGCCAATTATGAATTCAAGCTATCCTCCAAAACAAAGGGAAACCACAAAGCCTTCTTCAGTTATGTCAGGAACCTCCATGGCAAAGCCCAGGCTTGTTCCGAATTAGTACTTAACAGTATCACTTGCACCTTAGCAGATAAGTTCAGCACAAACTTACCCTCCTGTCTCTCCCTCCCAGGCCCCTTTGACATCCATGAATCTTGTCCCGCACCTCACACCTCCGTAGATCAAGTGCTAAAGGCCCTATCCAACGCAAAGAATACAGCTTCCTTGGGACCTGATACTATCCCAGGCTGTATTCTGCACCATCTCTAACAAGAGCTGGCTTCGCCATTGAGCACCCTATTCAACATAAATACAGGCTTCATTCCAGCAGAGTGGAGAACTGCCATTGTCATTCCCTTGCACAAAGGTGATGCCACTGCTGACCCTGGAAACTATCAACCCATTAGCTTGACAAGTGTGATCTGTAAAGCCATGGAGCATATTATTATGGGTCTCATAAACAAGGACGTAGGCAGTCTCCAAACACTTGACCTCACCCAGTTCAGATTCATCAAGGGCAGATCTTGCCTGTTGAACCTGGTTGACTTCTTTGAGACTGTCACCAAGGCTCTGGATGAGGGAAAGTCCGTGCATTCAGCTTCCCTTGACCTGGCCAAGGCCTTTGACACAATTCCCCACTCTGACATCATCAAAAAGCTAACACAACGTGGCGTAAATTCCTATCTCATCAGGTGGGTGGCCATCTGGCTCACCGACAAGACCCTCAAAGTCAAAACGGGCGCCTTCACCTCCGATAGCAGACCTGTCACTAGTGGAGTTCCCCAGGGATCTGTCCTGGGACTCCTGTTTGGCATCTACTTCTTAGAGGTCCGTGCAGAGACAAAAGGCCTGTGACTGACCCAGATTTGCAGATGACTGTATGTTGGCTGCTGTCATTGACTCCCCAGATGATGTTAACATACTGCAAGAGGGTCTCGCAGCAACTAATGGCTTGTGCCAGTCATGGCCTCAAGCTAAATGCAAAAAAAATGTATCCGCATATCGTTCAGTAAAAACACGGTCCCTACTGATTATCACATCAACGGCAACCCCCTAAGCACACAAACTATGGTGAGAAACATGGGCTCTCAGGTTGCTACAACCTCACATTCGACAGTCATGTAGCAACAGTGGTCAAAAAAGCCTTTTATTTGGTTCATCTTATAAGTAAAGTGATCACATCCAGAATAAAAGGAGGTTATTACCTCTGTACTTTTCCCTCATTTAGACCAGTAATAGAGTATAATTCCCTGTTTAGTATGTACCTCTCCAAACATCTGCACCAACTGGAGAGGCCACTGAAATACCTCACAAAGAGAATCCATGGCCTCCAACACCTGTCCTGTGCAAACAGGCTGAAATCACTATCACAATATTTGGTATCGTACAGATTGCTCAGGGGTGTTGTGTCTCACCTACAAAGCAATCTTGGACCCAGTCTTAATAGAGATACTCAATATCTGTAAGTCTAACTCCTCACACATTACCTACTTGAAAGGCCTGAATCTAATATGCAACATCAACAAAACCTGCTGGAGAGACAAGTTTGTCTCCCAGAGGCTGCCCCGTTTCTGGAGTAGACTTTCCTATACATGTCAAACTGAGCACCTTGCTGACCCTATTCAAATGCAAAAGTGATGAGTGGATGGGAAACCACAAATTTGTCCCAGGGGTTCCACCTGTGTCCCTCATTGACAGGGGCGACAGGTGCTGACTGAGGCTTCTTTCTGGGGATAAACTCATGGCTAGGCTTGTAAGGGTCCCAGGGCCATTAGCCTAGTAACTTCCTTTGATCCTATTTAAATATGTTGACAAGGGCTTGGGTGCACAGCACAGAACATGCTCACATGGAAGTGATTTCCATACGATTTGTTGTAGGGGTAAATATATGTGGATTTCCTTTTGCACACAGATTGTATGAAATTTCACATGTTTGGTGTGCTGCTTTGGGAAACTGGTATGTTGCTAATAACAAGGATAACACACCTGATTTCATTCCCTGATGCTGCCAGTTCTTTGCAGCGTGGCCTCACAGCTGTCGCTATATCTGTAATAATGTAATATATTTTTTGCAAATGGTCTAATACTCCAGCACAGCATGCAAAGCACCAGTCTGCATTTCTACATGAAAACCCCAGGGCGCACTCAGTGTCTTGCGTTATGTTAGCCTCCATGTTATACGTGTAGGTATTTATGCAAGCTTGTGTATGTCTGAGCACACAAGCTTCCACAGCCTGGAGGCTATTTGTGCATGCTTGTGTGTGTATATGAACACCTTATCTAGTAGTTTTGCCTCCCAGTGTTTCACAGTGCTCATCTTGCTGTGCTCTACACCATATCCTGACCAGCATTAATGTGTGCATCTTGTAGTGCTCTACTGGAGGGCACGCCATTACTTGTGCTCTGTCTTATGTTGCCTGGTCTTTGCCACACCATCTTCATCTTTGGTGTTGTACGTAGCACAGTGCAATACGAGTCGTACGTAGGACACTATACTTTCCATTCTGCTGTCAACCTGATGAATTTCATGAATTATGTGACTGTAGGGCCAGACACACTCCATTCAGCATTTGTTATGTAGGTATACTGTGTTCTTGATACCGGATAGCTCTCTCTCTACATTATTAGAAACATTTTAAAAGACTGTCACAAAAATGTTCGAGGCAGCTACTTCTCTGTAGGTTTTTGCCTTTTTCTGCAGCTTTAGAATTGATTTAATGTTTACTCATTTGTAAGGTTAATGCACTGATAGAAAAAAAAGTGCACGTTACCTTGCTGATTTTTGTGCCAGTGAAGACTATCTAACGTGACCTTACTAAATGCAAGTCTTTGATCCTTTATGCTAGTTACTTTTCTGGTTCTGCTTTGAGATGCCTTGTTCTAAGCTACCATATGCTGCTCTGTTTTTTTTCCCTCTTCATTATTAACAGCTCCACCATCCTTTGTGGACTGTGAAGGCCCTTCTATCTTTATTTCTTGTATAGTTTGCCTTTGTTGTAGTTGCTGCTCCTTTCATTTTCACTTAAAATCCTTCTAACTCACTATCTTTCCTCTGCCCTCATGCCATCTGAATGATCAGTATTTCTCTACATACATGCCTCCATATCAGACATCCAGAAAAACTGGCGACTTTGGCAGGTACCTTGTTGGAAGCTTCCCTAGAATCTCCAGTTGGCACATCTGCAGAGGTTACTGCAATGTCTGCCTCTGCTGGTGTCTAGGGGGAATCGTGCTTGACCGGATGGCTGCCTATCATTTCAGACCAGGGCTCCTCGGCCACAGACCTGATGCCTGATTCTAGGCCTTCTCCTTTTCACACAATTTGAAAGACAACGCCTCTGAAGACAGAAGAGAAAATAGAAAACTGAACATTTTTCTACCACAACAGAAGACCAGCCAGACTGGCAAACGTTTTCCCATTCCCTGCTTCAGGCCTTTATGACCCTCAGGCCCAGTACGTCTCATACCCCAGGACCCTTAGTTCTAGGCCTTCCTCAGCTAGTTACTCCGGAGTGTGAGCTAGGGGGATGGAAGGCTCCTCCTCAGATGAATCACTCGCATACACTTCTCAGCTGGCATCTCTCCTGGAATAATGTTCTCCAGACGAAGACTCCCTGGAAGGAGACTCCCCATCTGAAGATATTACCTTTGGAGAAACTGTCTGCAAAATGAGGGTGTGATTCAAGTGGGATGCCACTCAAATGACTGAGGTACAAAAGACTTATTTTGAGCTCCTACAGATGGAGTCTCCCTCTGCTATTCCCTGTGTGATTCCAGCTTACCTGGATGCTTTTGCTTCTGCCTCAAAGACCCCTGAATCCCAGCCTCCAGCCCCAAAACAAGCCAGGTTCTACAAAGTCCCTGATGACCGCAAGTACCTCATTAAGCCACCTATGGCAGACCCAGCTGTCATTGCATTGGCTCCAGACTAGCAAATCAGGGAGATTCCTTCCTCCTCTCTTCTGCCATCAGGCAAAGACAGTAAAGTGATGGACAGCCTGGGGAAAAAGATTTATACTTCATCCACCCTCGACTTTAAGGGCATTACTTACCAGGCACACATGGTTAAATATGCTTTGGAACTAGTCTCCAAGGCAATTTCATTACTCTCTTCCTTGCCTGATTCCCCTTCCAAACCCCAGGTTGCCTCTAAGCTCCCCATAGCAGCACAGATTATAAAATGCAGCTACGATGCTGCCAAGGCCTCAGCCAGATCAGCTGCCTCAGTCTTTATACTGCGCAGGTACTCCTGGCTCAGACTGCACCTCCTCACTGATGATTTCAAAAACAAGATCTTAGATGCTCCCCTGGATAACAAGTTCCTCTTTAGCAAGCAGTCTGCAGAAGTATTCAAAAGCTTTCAGGAAAAGAACTTCAGGACCTCAAACATTTATTGGTATCGCCGGTTCCAAAATTCTATAGGAACTACCCTGCTAAACCCAGCTTTGTTAGGAGAGCACCTGCTCCTTCCTCTTCCTCCTCAAAACAGAGGAAAAGGTGTAGGAAAACATCCTCCAGAACTGCCTCCTCCCAGTCCACCCCAGGCAGCCCTTTCCGGAAAGACCAAACAATGCGTGACTGCCTAAACCACCTTCCCCTCTCAACCTGCCTTTCTCACTGTCTACCTCTTTGGCAACATATCACTTCAGGCTGCTGGGTCTCATCAGTAGTGGAAAAAGGGTACTTTATGACCTGGCAGGAAAAACCCATACCAAAAGGCATACCCCCCCTCCAAAAAAACAACTCCACCTGATATCCCAGATCATCTAAGATTTACTATCACAGGGGACCATAGAAAGGGTTCCCACAGGCCAAGAGGGTCAAGGGTTTTTACTCCAGGCTCTACCTGGTCCCAAAAAAGGAGGGCCCTTGGAGGCCTGTACTGGAGCTGTCTCTGTTAAACCACTTCTTTCTTTTACCTTTCTTTCGCATGGTGTCCCTTCAAACCCTTTTTCCACTACTGACACCTACTGCTTTCATGGCCACTTTGGACTTGAAGGAGGCATACCTCCATATCCCAATCCACCCAGACTACAGGAGATTTCTACACTTTGTTGTGCCATCCTCGCACTTTCAGTTTGCTGCCTTGCCCTTTGGTTTGTCTGCAGCACCAAGGGTCTTCACAAAGTGTCTAGCCCCAGCAGTAGCCTACTGCAAAACAAAAGGCGTACAAATATACCATTACCTGGACGGCCTCCTCATCCAAGCAGAAGAGGCAAGTGCTCTCAGGGCACACCTGCAATTTACTATGTTCCTCCTTCAAAGTCTGGGGTTTACTCTCAACCTAACAAAATCCTCTCTCACTCCATTCCAAGACCAAACCTTCTTGGGCTGCACAATGAGAACAGACTTGATGAAGGCCTTACTTCCTGAAGACAAGGTCACTTCCCTGAACAGCTACTTCCAAGAGTTACTTCTAGTCAGCCACATCTCTGCTAGGGAATTCCTCCATCGTCTCTGCTTCATGTCTTCCTATGTTGCCTCTTGCCAGGTTACACATGAGAAAGTTCCAGTGGTACTTGAAAAATATCTGGTCGCAACACAATGACCCCCTGGACTTTCGGGTGCCCTTCCTGCCCTGCCTGAAAAAAAGAGTTGAGGTGGTGGATCCAACAAATAAGCCAGAACCCATGCCTTCCTCTGCAACCCTCCAAGCCAGTGAGTTCATGCACACAGATGAGTCAGATCTAGAGTGGGGGGGGGGCACTATGAACGGTCTCTAGGTACAGACTCAATGGGAGCCCTCCCTCTAGAGAAAACATATCAGTGTGAGCGAAATGACTGCTCTCAGTCTAGCTCTAAAGACCTTCCTCCCTCTAATACAATATGGTCCCCTTCAAGTCTTCACAGGCAGCACCACTATGATGTGGTACATCACCAAGCAGGGGGGACCAGCTCTTTCTTACTTTGCAGGCTAGCAATACCGGCATGGGAGTTGACCACCCAGTACTATGTCACACTGCAGATGGTCTATATCCCATCTTAGGACAATCATCAGGCAGATTCCCTCAGCAGATCATTCTCTCAACATCCTGAATGGATGTTACACAGATATGTTTTCTTAGATATTGTCCACCAGTGAGGTACCCCACAGATCTGTTTGTCTCCCCTCAGAACAACGACTACAGCTGACTCCTGTCCCTACTGATATGGAAAGTGAATCCATTTTTAGTTTCTTGGAAGGGGCTGTTCCTTTATGCCTTCCCCCCCCTTACCTCTCATTCAGAAGATCTTGCTGAAAATTCAGAGGGACAAACCAAAAGTCTTGGTGGTGACCCCCTATTGGCCAAGGCAGCATTGGTTCCCTTTTATTCTATCTCTCTCCTGCCAAGGGCAATTTCCACAAGTTGCCTCACAAGGTGGACCTGTTCACACAATAGAAGGGTTCCCTCATTCATCCTCCTCTGAAAACCCTCAGCCTAAACCTTTGGGTGATAAACATCTGATCCCTTTCTGGCACCTCTATTCTAGACATGCTTTCTGTCCTGCAGGAGGCCAGGAAACCCACTACCAGGAGATTCCATTTGTCAAAATGGAAAATGTTCCCTAGTTGGTGTCATCAAAGGCAACTAGACCCCTACCAAGCAAATGTTCCTCTAGTCCTAGCCTGTGTGTGTGAGCTCCTAGTGAAAGTCCATTTGTCAGCCATTTCAGACTGCTTACATATTGATCTACCCTATTATCGAGATTGGAGGTGAAACTTTTTCTTAAGGGGGATCGTCACATCAGACCACCAAGAAAACCTATCCCTCTTCCATGGGACATGAACTTTTTACTGGAGAAACTTACCACTACCCCATTTGAATCGGTAGCTTCTGCCACTTCAAAGATGTGTACCTGGAAGACTATGTTAGTAGCCCTTACTTCATCTAGAAGAGTCTCAGCTGCAAGCACTAATGGCCACTCCACCCTACACTATCTTCCACAAAGATGGGGTAACTCTTCATGCCAATCTCTTCATGCCCAGAGTGGTCAACGAACTGTCCCTTAACCAATCTGTCCATTTACCCACCTTTTTTCCTTCGCCACAGAATGACGGAGAGAGAGTTATCCATTCCCTTGATGCTCACAGGCAACTGAAGTTTTATCTGGACAAGACCAAAGACATTAGAAAGTCAAACCAGCTCTTTGTATCATTTCACTCCAGGGCCCTGGGGAAAGTCGTATCCAAACAGACAGTATCCTCCTGGATATGCAAAACTATTACCTTCTGTTACTCTTTCCATAGTAAAGAGTCACCCCACACTGTTAAAGCACACTTTGCTAGAGCAGTGGCCTCTTCATGGGCCTTTCTCAAAGCCCTAGGTATGGTCACTACCCTACAGGCAGCCACATGATCCTCTGTACGTACTTTCACCAAGTATTATAAATTGCACAACATCTCCAGAGCCAGGGCAGGATTTGCAAGAGCCATCCTCCACAGTTTCCTGGAGACTGCTACCTCTTCCTTCACCCTTTGTCTTGCTTGAGCTGTGGTATGCTCCCGCAAGTGAGAATACTGCAACATGTAAATAGAAGGACATAGATTAGTTGTCTAAAATCTTAGCTTAACCATAAATATCCTTTTCCATGTTGTAGTATTCCTTCCCTCCCTCTTACCACCCTATATGACCTTTTCCCTGTCTGGATGACATCCTTCCTGTTTTCCTTAAACTGTTGTCCAACTGGGCAGGCAGATGTTCTTCATGTTTCACTGTTGCAGTCATCGCATTTGGGTTATCCCAGCCAGGGTAACCCTCGGCCAGTCCGAATACCAGAGGCTTAGTATTTCTGCATCTGTTGCTGTCATTTCAGGACTGACATCATGTCGGTGGTATAAAGTAAGGCAGCCAACGCCATTACAGTTTTTGTATCCTGTCAGGAGCCCCTAAGTGGGAGCCAGGTTCTGTTGGAAGAACCCCACCAGTAGAAAGTAAATACCAAAATGTCCCTTGAAAAGAGAGAGGGATGGAGAAGAGGATGGAGGGAGGGGAAACCAGGACTTCAACAGTGAATACTCGAACATCTACATTTATGGTAAGTGCACACAACTGTACTATGTTCTTCGTGTTTCACTGTTGCAGTCATCACATTTGGGTTGATTCCCAAAGCTGAGGAAAAGGATGGAGGCAGTCAAGGAGACCAGGGGCTGGCTAGATGCCCTGCAAGACTGCAGTGACAAAGCCTGCCCTGGATTTTGAGAAGATAGGCAGGTGATAATGCTTGGTGAAAGTGTGAACAGATGTCCATGTTGCAGCCTCTAGGATGTTCCTAGTGGGGACTCCTTTGAGGAAAGCTGCAGAGGTGGAGGCTGCTCTGGTGGAGTGAGTCCTGACCCCCTTAGGGGGAGGCTTTCTGTGTTGCTTATAACAGAAATGGATGCAGTGTACTATCCATTTTGAAATTGTTTGTTTGGAGATGGCTTTGCAAAGCTAATAATCAATTGATCAGATTTTCTGAATGATTTAGTCCTGTCTAGATAGAATGTGAGCTGTCTGTGCACATCTAGAGAGTGCAGAATCCTTTCCCCCTTGTTCTGTGGGTTAGGGAAAAAGGTAGGCAAATGAATAGATTGGTTGAGAGCCAGACTGGACACCACTTTGGGCATGAAGGATGGGTTAGTCCTCAGGGAAACCCTGTCAGCATGGAAGATGATGAAGGCCTCCACAGCCTTGAATGCTTGTAGCTCGGAGACCCTTCTGGCTGAAGTGATGGCCAGAAGAAAAGCAGTCTTCCAGGAGAGAAATTTTAACTCTGCTGAAGATGCTGGTTCGAAGGGAGGCAGGGTGAGCTTTTCCAACACAAAGTTAAGGTCCCAAGCTGGGGTAGGTGCTCTTCTGAGTGGCCTCAAGTTGCTAGCCCCTCTTAGGAATTGTTTGATCAGAGGGCATGAGAACTTCTGCTTGTAAGCCAACAATTGGTGTCATTGCTTTATGTTTTCTTCTTACCTCATTGTTTTCTCCCACAGTGTAGGTATTTCAAACTATAGCTACAGACACTATACTGACACTGCTGTATGATTTTGTACTGTAGTGAACATATTTTTTGTAATCTTTTGTATCTCGCTGTCTCATAGTGAAAATTGCCTTGTATGTCTACAGACTTGAATCGGTCATGTTAATGGTTTTGTAATAATGGATTTTAAGCTATGTTATCAGTGAGGTGTTGAAAGCTGTGGTTTGTGTTCTATAAGTGGGCATCTATTTTTTTTTATTTTTTAAATTTTTATTCATGCATTTCTTGAATGCTGCTTATGTCTAGTGTATAAATGGGCTTTTCCTTAGTATGGCTTTCTTAATTAACAAACAGCAGTTAAATGTGTATATGTGCAAACTCGTGTGTGAGTAAACATTCTGTATTTTTCCCATTGTCCCTTGACATTAGCCATCAGCCTTTTCTCTTTCTGTCCACCACTAGTTTTCTTGATATTCTTGCTGACTGGCATTCCATCTGGAACATTACAGATAGGTGGTTTGTATTCGCATATAACCTTTGATTTCAGTGAATTTTCTCATTAATTTCCTTATTTTAGTAATACATTTCTCATTGGATTTTCAGGAACCTAAGAGTCGCGCCCTTCCTTTTCCTTAGATATACTTATTCAGAGTGTAAAAAGGCTCATCTGTAGTCAGCCTCGGTTGCACTGGTTCACAGTTTTAAAGAGGCTCGTTTCTAACTATTCTTAGTAACACCCAAGTTTTACCACCTGATTGCATAGCTAGCAACATGGGTTTGCATAGTGACAATAGGTGCTGGGAGGAGGGGACTTCTCAAAATGTCAGTAAAATTATGAAAACTTGATGAAAATTGTCTCATCAAGGTAGTCTTTGTAATTTGTTTACCCATCATTGCTTCCTATTTAATGAGACTGAGAATGCTACTCATCTTATGACTATACACTTCACGTTTCTCTTTCTGCCACATTTGTATATCCCTGGATATAATATATTTAAAGGGGGGTGTTAATGGTGAAGCCATCCTTATTAATTAGTGTGTAGAACCTGCCTTCTGCAAAAAAAAATAAAAAATTATTCTGGAGGTTTACGAGGTGGTGACTGACCAGCAGTGGTTAACTTTTTCGATCATCTGGAAGATTAGAGTTAGTGCTTTATAGGGGAATCGGAACCTATTCTCTAGTCTCTGTCCTCTAGAACATTTTGTTACTTAAAATTGGGATGATCATAAGGAAATACTTTGATCTTATCTTTTGAAATAATTGTTTTTAACAAGTCTTCCCTGCTGCTTTCTAGAATCTTATTGTAAAAAGTATATGGATTTTGTCTTTCAGAGTTATTTTTCAACAACCCTGTGTAAACAAATGGACAAAGTCCTTATAGCTTTCTTGAGTAAATGGAACGTGAATTTTGTTCCCTTACAACATTTATTGTCCCATTTCACGTGCCTTTGCCTGTTTCATGTTGTTTTGCAAGAAGTAATTGTATACGTTTTTTATTGCACAGACTCCCAAGATATTTAAGTAAGGATTATGAAAGCTCTTGAAAACCCAGGCATCTTCCTGCATTTAACCGAAAACATAAGGTCCATTTTCTGTCAGCTTTTATTGTTCAGAACTTTTCTTTACATATTTTGTAGTTAAACAGCTGTATTTTGACTGCAGTCTTGACTTGTACCCGAAAAGAGGCCTCCTCTTTAATGAGAGCACTGCTATATTGCCAAACTTCCTAGGAGTTAAATGTCTGAAGATGCAACACATCATCTTGCAGTATCACATTTATCAGATGTATGTGTGGTAGTTATAGGAAAGGGAAGGTTCACTAAGATTCTCCAAGACTTTCCACATCTTTTCAGTCTTTTCTGATTTTAAGTACTTATCAGTTTTGTAACTAAGCTGCCTAAACCAATGAAGAAAAATGCACAGTTTTACATGTACCAGTGTTTAAGCTTAAGCTGCTACTGTGCCTCTGTGCTGGTCTTTCTGCTATGCATTTAAAGGGCTTAAGAGACTGTGCAGTTAAGATATTTTGATTTCTACTTTATAGTTTACAAAGAAAACATCTGAATATTAAGGCTTTTCAGATGTTAAACATTTAAATCTGAGAGATCCCAAAACCAGACTGAGGTAAAAACCATAGATATCTGAGATACCCAGGAAACCATTTTGATAAATTAAATTTTCTCTAAGTAAACGTTCATTTTTGAGATAGCCTAATTTAGTTTACAGCAGTTGAACAATAACAATAACAGTAGATATTTGAATGATCACGTTAGTATAGTCTCCGTTTACTGAAACTCAAGCAACCGGCAAAAAAAAAAAAAAAAAAAAATCGAAGAAATACAGAACAATTTTCATGTGTTGCACTTTGTTTCCCCCCGCAGCAACATACTTTGTTTTTTTAGAGTATGAGTTTTAAAAAGGAAGACTGGAATAAATTCCCTCTCTCCCCAACCCGAGAGCAAGTCAAACCAAACAACTAGTATAGGGTACAGTATTCGTCAGGCCTGTTTTTAATAGTAATTCTCAAGCAACCAGAAAGTACAGTTATCTGGCACCTACCAATGCTTTTTGTTGCCAAGGTGACCTTCATCTTTATTTTCCTGACCTCTTTCAGGGCTTTGGCCTCCCCTTCTCAACTGATATGAAAGCTCTAAAGGGCTTGGTACTTAAACTGTTTTCTTTAGCTCTGCTCGACCTAATAACAGTTTGGGTGTCTGGAAGGTGCTCTTAAGAGCTCTTGGAGGCTGGCTGGTTGTTATACACTGTGTAAGCAATAGCCCATATAGGTACGGCTACTGCATCAGTGATAATTTGGGCATCTAGTGTTATGGTAAGTTTTCTTGCACAACTGTACTTTCTGTGTGTTAAATGTTAAGTATTGTATTTGAGGCATACAGAAGTAACCTTTGTGCTCCTAAATCATCAGCTGCCTTCTCTGATGCCTTTCTTAAGTTTCTTAGTTGTCTTTTTCATTTTTATTATATATTTATTCTTTCCAGTATGCCTCTTTCAGTTTGCCTCCTAAACTGTGAACCCCTACTCCCATTTAACACCTTCAAACCCTGTGCACTGATGCATGACTGGGTTACTGGTGACTCTGTCACCATAAGGACAGTGGGTTTTGGTGACTATCTGCAGCCCTGGCATGGGGGGGGGGGTTATCTCTGTCTGTATCATTGTCCAGTTTTTGTACATTGCTAAGTACTTGCTTGATGGGGGTCTTCCTTCCAGTAAGCCAAGTCAGAGGTTGCAAAGCTGCTTATAATTTTGGTCAATACCATGTAGTCTGTGCTGAGCTGTCAACAGCTCATAATTTTCATAGAAATTAGGGTGGCCTGCCTTTGGCTTTATCCACTTTTTACATGCAACAAAGGAGCCTCATCCTAATCTATTTGAACACTATATCAGTGGTCTGACACTTCAGAAAACAGGGAGGCCCTGGCTTTTACTCCCTCTGCAGTGGTGACCATTTTTCTAGAGAGTGGTCCCCTGACCATGCATTTCTAAGCAGTCCACATCATGGACATAGGCATGTTTCTGGTGCATCACCTTTCAGGGGTTTTATTTGTTTATTTAATTATTGCCTTTTGTTTATTGGGTTGGTTGGACTGGGCACTCAGGACCATTTTCAGCAGAGGCCTGGGAGAAAAGCTCCATTAAAGTTACAAAAATTTTACAGAGAAGAAAGAATTTCAGTTTCTTAACAGTAGAAATGGAGTTTCAGAATCATGGGTAATACAGTCAAGACAGAAGTTAATACAGTTTGATTTCTGTAGTAGAATTATGCAATAATAACTAGGTGGCATTTACAAATACAGCAGTATAAAAATGTCATTTACATCAGAGTGATGAAAAGCAGTGTGTGTGTATGTGGGTTTAGGACTCTTGCACGAATGCACTTTTTACCGAATCGCGAATGGGCGGGCATACTTATGCGAAAATGCTTTTCACCGAAGTAGCATTTTCGCATAAGTATGCCTGTTGTGCCGGTCGTACTGCAGTGCAGATAAGGGAAAATTCCCTTTTCCCCACTGTAGTGAGAATATTAAAGTGTGGGGGCGCAGTCTGTGTAAGAGTAGATTTAATGTTTTTTTTTTTTTTTTTTTTTTTTTTTTTTTACGTACTTTAGCGAAAGTGCTTTTTTGGTGAAAGCGCTTTCGTTAGTGTGTTCGATGATGGTGGATTCGGACTGTTGAACTTTCGTTCAACAGTCCTAGATCTGTGTATGTAATTAATATATATATATATATATATATAAAAAAATGTAGATAGAATTTATTTATATTATTTGCAACATAAGATCGAGCAGGAGAGTTGGGGTTGGCTATAGTGTAGAGATCTGAGACCGAGGGAGAACGTTAGTGTGAACAAGAACAGAGCCAGGAAGAGTTTAGCTGGCGTTTTAGGTTGTGTTTAAAGCTAGATGCAGATCTGTCCTGTTTTAGAGTGCTAGGCATGGAGTCCCACTATCTAGTGACACAGGATGAGGATAGTAAGTCTCCAGCTGTATTATGAGATTTGGAAGTTATTAGGCTTGTATTATCTGAGTGAAGGCAACATGGTGGGAAGTAGTGCTTGAGAATGTTTGTGTAAACAAGGGCATGTGTGTGGTGTGTATTATTTTGTGTGCAATTTGAAGCTGAGTGAATGCAAGGTAATTAGGTAGTTCTAGCCAGTTGACCTTTAGTGTTAGGCAGTGGTGCATACAGTAGGATGGATTAGCTGCAAATTTGGCTATTTTGTTAAGGCATGTCTCAAATTTATTTAGTAGGGTGGTGTGAACTTTGGTCAGTATGGGTAATGCATAGAAAAGGGAGGGGAGAAGGTAGGATGTTGCTAAGGATTTTCTTAGTCTGTGAGATAGGGTTTGTGTCAGTAGAAGTAGTACCGTTTTTCGTGAGTTTTCTTGACGACCTGGGTAATATGCAGGTCAAATTTTAGGTTATGATTCCTAATTGGTGTTTGTTACAGTTTCTATGGTGGTGATGTTTGAGGTAATATTGAAGTATGTACTGGTTGTTGAAAGAGATCTGAGTGTGAAAGGCATTGATATTTTTATTTAATATTTGCTGATGAGCTTTTAGCCATGACTTTATGGAAGTGAAGGAATCTTGAGTCATTTGCTGATGAGCTTTTAGCCATGACTTTATGGAAGTGAAGGAATCTTGAGTCATTTGCTGATGAGCTTTTAGCCATGACTTTATGGAAGTGAAGGAATCTTGAGTCATTTGCTGAAGTCGTGGAAGGGTTGAAGTTGAGCAGATGATGGTGGCATTGTTGGCATATTATACTAAGGTGGCAGGTGTCCTGGCTTTGTGCAAGTTGTCTTTGAAAATATTGTGAAGTACTAGGCCTATAAATGACCCTTGTACACCAACAGAAATAAGGAGGAAGGGGGATAAGTAGTTATTCCATTTTATGGCCCGTTTTCTGTTGGGGAGAGAGGTACAGAACCAAGTAAGGGCTGAATAAGATAGTGACAGGGAAGATGGTTCATTGGTTAGGAGTCCGTGGGATACTTGTCAAATGCATTTGACAGATCCTGGAACAGGGAGGATATTGTGTTACCATTGTTTCTGTTGGCATTTTTGGTTTCTGAGAAACTAAGCAAAGCTACTGTTGTGCTGTGGTTTGGTCAAAAGCCATGTTGTATGGGGGAGATGAGTTGTTTGAGATAGGTCAGGAGTTGGGAGTATGTGCATCTTTCTAAGATTTTGGACAGAGGAGAATTGTAGTGGGGCAGTAGTTGGAGAGGTCTGCGGCTGATCCACCTTTAGTGAACTGGTGTAATATGTGATTTTTCTAGATAGATCTATCACAAAAAACTATGTACTCACTATAAGTATGGATATGGGGTATACTTGGATGTCGGAAGCTAACTTTTAAGGTATTTGGTTGGGAGTTCGGTTGTTGATCTTAATAAATGGCTGCTTTAATCAGCGTTAATTCTCTGCTTCACAGTCTTTGAACTTTCAAACTGCATATTTTATTACTCAAGGTTATATAATTTTCTGTAAGGGGAGGCTTCTGTTACAGATTTTTGCATTCCCCTCAACTGCCAAAAGCAAAACCTTTTTTCTTCCTTCCTCTTTGCCTCACCAGCGTTTGAGCCATGGATGCTTTACTCAACAGTGGGTTAAAATGTGCTTTCACATGCTCAGCCCACATCCTTAACCTCAGTGTGCATGCACTGTTTGTCAGGCTACTCTTCTGTTAAAGTTTACCACCTGTCATTAAAGTAGGTGGCACCTCGGCAATGGGATTTGAACCCCTTACCCTCTCCCCACAGGATGGTTGAGTTGGTGTTAACTGCTCACACCCACCCTCTGTGGAAAACAAAAATAACTTGTGTTCTTAGTTGTTATATGCTGAACAGCCTTTGTCCTTGTAACTGCTTTATCATCAGGTTTCCCATTTTTCATTAAAAAAATGAAATCCTTTTTTCCTCTTATGAGGGCATCTGTTTATAAAAATCCATCATTTTTCTACATGTTTCATAACCTTTATGCCCTTACTATTTTTTTTTTGTTCACAGTTCTTTGTTGTGAAATTGGAAGAATGAATTGTCCTGTAGTCTGTATCGGTGCATATGTGGTGTCAGTGGCAGGGGGCAGTGCTTACTTTTGTGGTAGTCGGTGGAGACGTATTAATATTTTAAATTACATCAGACAGTGCTGTTATGGGACCTACTGAAAAACTGTAGACTTCAGTTACACAGCATTCTAAGCTGATATTCAATTGAATTTTACAAGAATTATATCTCTGCATCTGCACGTGAAAGGTTTGGAATTCCTATGCTGTAGATTCCCTAAAGCAGCCTTTTCTGGTAGAAGATTCCTAAGTAATAATTAGAGCCTCACCCAGCAAACCTACCTTTAAGAGCAGTGTGATTTCAGTTTCCACCCCCCACTCACATGATTTGTTTGTGTTACATACCCGGCAGAAAGGTTTATGCAAAATTGTGGCTTGTATCACTTTTTCAAATACAGCTATTTTACAGTCTGGAAAAATACAATCTTTGAAAACAATAATAGTAGTAGCAGAACTGCTGTTTAGGTAGCAGTATCCAGAATGCAGTCCCTTTAAAGCCATGACCCATGTGTTCTACCATAATGAATAAACATTTCTTGACATGACTCTCCCCATCACAGCAAGCTAGGTAGACCCCATTGAGGTTTATCTTTCTCTTCTACCAAATGCTTGGTGATACTTCAGGATGAAACTTGGCATCTAATGTGACCTTATAACTCTCTAAACTTTAGGGTGCAACAGTACTTTATTTGGCTGTATTGAAAATTACATATCTGATATTAAAAATAGTAATACAAAGTCAATGCACAACAAATGACAACCATTTCACTGTGTGTGTGTGTGTGTGTGTGTGTGTGTGTGTGTGTGTGTGTGTGCATTTGACCATAAAAGCACATTTGTAATTGCTGGTTAACTGGTACAGCTGATCACTTTCAGTATTACTTGCCAGACCTCAAACAGCAGCCAAGAGGGCAACAGTGCCTGGTTGCTTTCGTTAGGCAGTTGTATGTAGGTTCTTGTGAATTAAACTGAATAGCAGATGTCCAGATTGCTGCCCATGTTGTCAAAACTTTATGGATCACAGCAGTACTAGTGGTTTATAACACTGAATCATCCTTAGCTAGCTTAAGCGTAGACTGTAAGTTGTAAAGTATGCAGACACTTTTATGATCTAAGCAACATACGTCAAAAAACAAATGGGGCACTATAAAAACTCTAAATTAAACAAGCTGGTGCCTTGGAATATGCCTTCATTTGGTTCACTAAAACATTTAATGTAGTTTAAGTAGTTTAAATAGAAACAAGTAACCAATCAGTTATTTTCAGTTATCTAAGCACGTAATTAAATATATGAATTATTTAATTATTTAAAAGTAAAATAAAACAATTACTGAAAGTCGCAAAAACTTACTATGTATTACAACAAATGCTTCATAAAGATTCATTATTTAAACCCCTTGGTTCAGTTCGCAAAAACTTACTATGTATTACAACAAATGCTTCATAAAGATTCATTATTTAAACCCCTTGGTTCAGTTAGTGTTTTATGTGTATAAATAAATCATGCTTTTCTTTTTAACAAAACTTCCAAAACTTTTAAACATTAATTTTGGATTTGGACATGCATATATAATATTGAATACTTCAGTTTAACCTTTCCCAAGTGAACACTATTAAAATGTACCAGCTATAGGACTAGTAACTACAGTATTTTTATATTCCTCATGTGCTCTTTAATTCTTTTTCTGACATGCCTTTTAGTTTGATCTACACCTCCTACAAGGGCAAAACAAACCATACACTGTTGCTTTGTGGTAGCAATTCTTTTCTGTCAAACAACAAGAAATACATCATTAACATAAGCTCCCAACCTATGATCTAGATAAATCAAACTAGAACACCCTTTACATTCTAACTATATTATGTCCTGCCCTGAAAAATAACTATTTACAACTCTTTCAGCTATACTGGGAGAATTTCTGTATGAATTTTTTTTAGCTGTAAGATAGTTTCATCTGAACTATTAAGATATAATTTTTATTTATTTTACATTTGTTAACCGGGGGTGTCTGAGCCGAACAGGCCCTTTTTCAGCAGAGGCCTGGGGAGAAAAGCTCCACATAGAAAAATTATGGATACATTTAGATATTTAGACAGATGTATACAAAACAAATACGATATACATGTTTTTACAGTGGTATGCAGCATATCAACAGTTACAGTGGAGAGAACAAACAAGAAAATATTAATTTAAAAATGAAGGTAATTAATAGATTTGTGGTGTATAGCTGAAATTTGGAGCATAGGTAGAATACATACATAGTACACAGGTACAGTGCATACATAGTGCATTAGCCAGTGTTTGTGAGTAAGAGTGAAAGCTATTATCAAGTACTTTAGGTTTAGTATGTCTACCTTACCTGCTTTCACTAGCCTGTGGAGCAATCATGCTACTGCCACCTTTGCTTGAGATGTTGCCTAATGAGGTTTTTAAAGGAGGCTTTGGACAATGTGTTTTGTATGCTAGTGGGGAGAGAGTTCCATTTTCTAGCCATTGAACTACTATATAGTGTGTCTCCAAAGATATTGTAGCTGTTGGTGACTTCTAGTAGTAGTTTGCTTGATGATCTAAGAGGCCTTTTGGCTGAGTGATGTTGTACTAGGTTTTAGAGGTCAGAACACTTATTGGGGAGGTAATAGAATGACAGAGGCTGAGCTTTGATTGTAGGTTAAGATAGTTGGGCATTTCAAGCCAGTGGAGCTGTCTCAAAGCAGTACAGTGATGAGTTCTGAGTAATTTGCAGCAAAGCAGGCAATTCTGTTATAGCAGGCTTCCATTTTATTTATTTTTTATTTTACATTTGTTAACCAGGCTAGTCCAACTGGATACATTTCCATTTTCAGCAGAGGCCAGGGGAGGAAAGCTCCAACAGTAACATACAGAAGATTATCATGCACGAATATATAAAAGAAATTATGTTAAAAACAGAGCATTAGCTAAAAAAATGTATACTATTTGTGAAGCAACATATAAAAAGATCATGCACAAATATAAAATAAATTATATTAAAATTAAATGGAGAGCATTAGCTAAATAAAAAATGTGTACTATTTGTTAAACACAACACCCAAAAGGATAAGACACTGTTACAATAAGATATGTGAGGTAGTTTACAATACATTCAAAGTTTAATTAATCTCCTTGTTGTAACAGTAATTTAAGACAGTTACTACTTCCCAAGGGGTAAGCAGTATTGATTGGTGAAGGGAGGCAGTATAGAGATAAGGCAATAGAGAAAGCAGAAGATTAGTCAGGATAACAGCAAGGGCATAACCACTGTGTTTTCAGATGTTTCTTGAGCCTTTGTTTAAAGAGCTGAGAGGAGGGAAGTAAAGTTAGATCTGATGGCAACAGGTTCCAATATTTTCCAGTGGTATTAGAAAACAAGGAGTCACCTGCCAAGTTATTAGACTTGCTAATGCTAGCCAGTAGTTTAGTGGAAGAGCGTAAGGAATTGAGGTTTGTCTAGGGAGTAATAAGGTTAGAAAGTATGGGTGTGTTAGGTTGGTAGAATATCTTATGGACAGTGGTAAGTTGGGAAAATATCAAAATGTTTTTTAGTTCAAGCCAGTCTAGCTGCTGTAGGTTCAGACAGTGGTGAGTTCTAAATGGGTTCCCAGTGGCAAATCTGGCAATATTGTTATAGGAGTTGGCTAGATTACTGAGATTTTTCTTTAGGTCAGTCTATATGGGGGAAGCTTAGTTATTTTGCTTAGTTCAGTTTTGTTATGATTAGTCAGAATGGGAGATGCATAGAGTAGGGTGGATAGAAGTTGGGAGCGAGCAATGGCTGATCTTGTGTTGTTGGTAAGAATGGTTTGATACGGTAGAGTGATCTCAGTTTGTCATGTACTTTTTTAATAGTTAAGTTGAGATGGTTATCAAAGTTTAGGTGGGAGTCTATGGTTATTCTAGTAGCTTAGCCTGTGCCACCTTATGAACCTTTTTGAGACAAAAATTACATTGTTATATCATCTGAATAGGGCTTTAACAACTTGTAGCTATACTATAAAGCTTACTGATAAAGTTTCAGGTCCTTAATACAAATTAGAGAAGATGCCATTTGCCAAGATTATTTTCTTGATGTCAGACTATACCGATAGCTTAGACTGCTAAGGAAACAGGAGTGAACTAAGGGCAGGGTAAAACAGATATGGTGATAAGTAATCACCCTGGAATATTCTCCAATCTAACACCGGATAGTAATTTTCCCTTTTTGTGGTTCAGTTAAAGTGGATTGACACTTTTTTTTCATAGCAACTGCCATATTAGTATGTGGTGGACCTTATTTATCTGTATGGATTCCATAATCTAGGAGTGTGAAATGCTATCAAATGCTCTTTTGTAAACTAGCCATGTCATACTGGGATTCATGTTATTTTTTTACAGGTCTCCATTACAGTTTATGTAGTAAAAAGGTGAGCCTTGGTTCCATATAATTCTTTTTATTCCCTTTCTATTGCTGTGACTATCTTTTTAACTAGATGATTCTAGACTTAGATCTACATCATTTTGTATTTATAATTTACATGATATTGAAAAGCAGTTTATTTGCTGGCAATTCTTAGGATAGTTTTCAAGTCCATTTTTAAATAAAAGTATGAGTTTATCCATTGTACTTTTAATTTCTTAATTTCTTTTAATTTAAAATTTTTAATTTTTTAATTTTAAATTTCTTTTAATTTAATTTCAATATTTTTTCAAAATTCTGCAAGCTCCTCATGTAAAAGTAGCATATCTAGTAGCAAAATATACTTCAAGAGACTGACTCAAAACCTGTTTACTGGGTCTGAAGTTTCGACCCATCTGTCCCTTGTATTATCAGTCTATCCCAAGAGGAAGTTAATTGTTCTGCTGAATAACCACTCCTCAAAAGCCTTTCTGCCACCTCATCTGCTGTCTTTCTCAAACTGATTTTCGTCTGAAAATAATTTTATCCCTAAAAAATTACCATATGGTAAATATTGAATCAAATGAGTTAGATGGGCACACTAACAAACAAAAAAAAAAGTGTTTGCGGAGGAGGATTTACTAAAAGTAGTACAAATCTTACACGCATGTATTTTAATATCTAAATAACATGCATTATATTTTTGTATATTATGTGTAAGGGGTCAACCGAATCCCCTTTTACTATAAAAAAAAATTCTCTCTATAAAAAAACACCCTTATCCTTGTTGTGTTTAACACAATATAATCTCCTAATTGGCTCATAAACAGCTTTGTATAACCTGGAATAAAGTTTGCTCCCATAGCTGTTCCCCGAATCTGCTTATAGTATCTGCCACCAAAACAAAAAAGTTACTAGCAAGACCAAACTCTAGGACCTTCAAAATATCTTAAAAAGATGCTCTTACTGGCAGTAGGTTCATAAAAACAACTTGAGCATTAAGCAGAGAACAGTGATGGATTGCCTTCAGTAATTCAAGTAAAGTCAGAATTATCATACAGTTGTCCATATTTACAAAGACTCGAGGGTAAGAATTACCAGGAAACTTTATGATGCAATAACCTAAGTTACCTTTGTAGAATTTTACAGTTTGCCTCAGTGTTATAACCACAAAGTACTCCCTGCAACAATGCTACTTTCAAATTAATTAATTAATTAATTAATTAATTAATTAATTAATTAAATGTATTTATTTATCTGTTTATTGTCATAGTTTGTCAGACAGTACAACAGCACAGAGACTTAAGACTATAGGCTGCTAACAGCTTCCGTCCTGTAGTCACTTGTTTGAGTCCCCCATTTTACATTCGCTTGCTGTGTGATTCTGAGCATGTGAATAAACCAGACAGTGGTTGCTTCAGAGAAAAAAAAAGTAGTGGCATTTTGTGGACTTTCTTGGTTAACAAATAATAAAACATCCCATAAAATGCAGGATGCAACCTGCTTATAAATCGGACAGTATGTTTGAGAAACGGCTCATCAGAACTATAGGTGCAGGCCTTGCTGATCCAAACATGAAACTGCACTCATTGCAATCATTCTTAACCCTGGAAGATGCTGACATTTGTGCAGTCACAGAAACCTGGTTCAAAGCTGTGGAGAGCACCCCAGCCTTACCTGGTTACTCATCTTGTCACACATTCAGACCCCAAACTGTGTGCAGCAAAGCCAAAGGAGGTGGAGTTTCAATATATATTAAAGACACACACACTTCCAGGCTGGTCAAACAGTATGACACATAGGAGACACTCCAGGTGCAGTTAACCATTGACAAGACCCCTGTTCAAATTATAGCTAGCCACAGGCCTCCAAATTTGACTCAAGATGCCCACTGCTATCTGGATCTCTTTCAGTCCATCAAGATTCAACCCTTTACTCTGATCCTGGGTGACTTTAATTACCCAACCATAGATTGGAAAAACTACTCATGCTAGAACACACATGCACAGAGATTCCTCGATTTTTATCAATGCGAATGCCTTGGAACAGCTAGTCGATACCTCCACAAGAGGTGGTAATATCTTGGACTTGGTATTAACCAACATGAGTAAAAACTGCAGCACCCCTACAGTAACATCCTCCCTGGTAAGATCTGACCATAAAGCGGTCACTTTTGAAGCCACCATCTCCCCTGTCCCCCCTCTAGCTAGGGTCAAACAAAAAAACTTCTCCAAAGCTGATTACAACCTTCTGAGGGATTGTATGCACAGCTTCACAGTCCCCTCCCCCACTGTAGGAACTATCACCAATGTCCAAATCTACACCAAAGTACTATACGAGGATTTATATAGATGCATTGAATTAGGAATACCCAACAGGACAAAACCATCCTCCGCAAAGAAGATTAAACCTGTCTGGTGGACATCTGCAATAAATAAACTGTATAACAAAAGGAAAACAATTACTGTCCAGAACCAAGAAGGAGCAGGTGCCCAGTTGGAAGCAATCTCTCCTTACCCTGAAGAAGCAAATAAGAGCACTTGTGAAATCCTCTTAAGTCAACTTCGAGTCCGAGTTGGCCACATCTGCTAGAGACTGTCATAAAACCTTCTTCACATATGTCCGAAATCTCAAAAGAAGCACCCAGATCTGTTCAGAACTGGTGGTCAAGGACACCACATACACAAATGCTGTAGATATAGCCAATCTACTGACTGACAGATTCAGCGAAAACTTCTCCCCTCTCTCCTCCCCATCAATACATCCCCAGTACCTGTCCCGCACCCCTTGTATCTAGGGAACAGGTCATTACTGCCCTCTCAAAGGTGAAAAATAGAGCCTCCATGGGACCCGATAACGTCTCAGGCTGCATCCTACATGAACTCAGGCATGAACTTTGCAGCACCATTAGTCACCCCATTCAACCAAAGCCTTAGTACCGGCTTTGTCCCAGCCAAGTGGAAGACTGCCACTGTCATCCCTTTACACAAAGGTGGAGCGTCCACTGATCTGGGAAATTATAGACCCATCAGCCTAACTAGCCTGATCTGCAAGGCCATGGAACGGATTATCATGGATATCATTAACAGGGACATTGGCAACCTCCAGATATTCAATCCCACACAATTTGGCTTTGTCAAGGGGAGGTCATGTCTGTTAAGTCTGGTTGACTTCTTTGAGATAGTCCCCAAAGCTATGGACAAGGAGAAACCTGTGCACACTGCCGACCTTGACCCAGCCAAAGCCTTCGACACTATTCCCCACTTGGGCATAGTAGATAAACTCTCTCAACTAGGCATCAATCCATATGTTACCAGATGGGTAGCAAACTGGCACACTGATAGAACCCATGTAATCAAAATAGGGGAAGCCACCTCAAGCAGTCGATCCGTAACAAGCAGTGTACCCCAGGGATTGGTCTTGGGGCCTCTGTTGTTCGGGATATACTTCTGAGGTGCAGGCCAAAACCAGTGGACTAAGGCTGACCAAGTTTGCAGATGACTGCAAGTTGGGCGCAGTCATCAATTCCCCAGGTGATGTGGATGTCCTCCAAGAGGGTCTCAAACAAATGACTGGTGCCAGAAACATGGCCTCAAGCTGAATGCCAAAAAATGCATCATCCCCGTTTGGGAGAATGACATCCCCACATATTATCACATTAATAACGTCCTAAGTACACAATCAGTAGTGAGGGATTTGGGCACCCAGGTTGATGGCAACCTGACTTTTGACCACCATGTTGCTTCCATTGTCCGGAAAGCTTTCTACATGGCCCGCCTCATAAGTAGGGGTATCTAATCCAGGGACAGGGGTCATAACATCCCGGTATTCTTCCCTTATAAGGCCAGTTATTGAGTAAAATGCCCACTTCGGCATGTACCTTGCAAGGCACATGCAGCAGCTGGAAAGACCACAGAGGTTCCTCACCAGGAGAATCCAGGGCCTCAAATGTCTACCCTACACAGGTAGGCTAAAAGCCATATCCCTCTACTCGGTTTCATACAGACTCCTCAGGGGTGACCTCTGGCATATAAAGCAGTCCCAGACCACATCTTGATAAGACTGCTGCATGTCTGCAAATCAAGCTCCACTCGAGCAACCCATATGCGTGACGTCAACCTGATCTGTGATATCGGTAGGACTTATTGGTGGACAGATTTGTGCCCCAGAGTCTCCCTCTCCACATCAAGCAGAGTACCTCATTATCCCTTTTTAAGCGCAACCTGCATAACTGGATGGGAGAAACAGAAAATAAACCCCTGGAATTCCACCTGTGTCCCTGCTGGACAGGGGCTTTGGGTGGTAACGTGTCTAAAGGGTTGGGAGGGTGGCCTAATGGTTAAGGTGTTTGCCTTATATAAACACAAGGTACAGGGTTTGAATCTCACAGGGGATAACTGGCTAGGCTTAAAATGGCTCAAAGGGCAGTTAGCCTAGTACTAACCTATGAACCTGTAAATGTGGGCTGAACTCTTGGCTAGCCTATAAGGGCCTCTGGGCCAATAACCTAGCAACCTCCTATGATCTTATGAAGTGTGTGCTGCATGAGGCAAGTGACACTTTGCTTCTTTGATGATTATCTTGAAGGGTCAGGGCTTCAACACTCAAACCATTTAGTTCAGTATAATATTTTTTTTTCTTTTTGATTTAATTCAAACATTTTAGGACAGCTGTTTGGTGAAGGAGGGGTTGCATTCTGAGTGGCAGCCACATCCTAATACCTTGATGATTCAGTTAAGTGTAGTGTAGTACTTGCTAGTTATCCTAAGAGTTAGATTATTTTAGCTATTATATTCAGTTCTTTAGTTACTCAGTGTTGATCAGTGCATATGTGTGCTTTTAAAGTACTGTAAAGATTTTGAAAATCTATGGATAGAAGCCTGAGAAATCGAAAATGCTTTGCCTTTCACAAGTTTGGACAGTGCGCATTTGTATTGTGTTGTAATTCCCTGGTGGTTACTGTATATCTCTGCAGTTTCTCTTCATAAAATATGCCATGAACAGTAATTTTTCTTGTTTTACATTTTTATTTCTTTGTGACAAGATCTTTTGGATCTCTGTCTAGTAAGGTCTTCCTTCATTTGTCAATCTGCCTGGGATCTGCATAGTCCGATACGTTGGGTTTCCCCTTGATCAGTATAGATGGACGAGTTATGAAACATATGCAACTGCAAAAATCTCTCCCAAAGTCTGCCCCAACCACAAATAAGCTCCAGTTTCTTATACCATCATTAAGACCTTGTGGGCATGATATCAGCTAAGGTTCATGCACATTTCATTGCATGTTCCCTTTGATGACTTCATGTGCTCATATCTCTCAACTGTCCAGATTTTCACAGAATGTCCATATTTTTGGTCTGGTCCTTAATTTTAATTTTCTGGCAAATCATTGAAGATTGAACTTAGAAAGTGATAGAAAGTTGAATAGAAGAACAGGTTTTACATTAACATGGATTTTCTAAAGGGTATGAAGTTTGAAACTCAAATGTCTGTAAGAGCAATATTTAAAAATTGTCCCTATTTTTGGGCCTTTGTCCTCCTATTATTTATGATTTTGTCCACATTTCTTGCTCTAAGCGCTTGAGAGGTATGCATGTGCTTGAATTTAAGTGCATGTATGATGCACAGCTTTTAGCCCTCTACCCACCTTATTTAATTTTGTTTACTGTGCTAGAGCACTGATCAAATTTGACCATTTGCAGGTTTAGCCTGAATTACATACATAGCAACAACAGTAAAATAAGATTTAAGGTCTTAACCAAGTGATGCAGTATAGTGACATAACAGAAATGTTAAATATACACATTTACAAGAAGGTTTTAAAATGAAGTAAGGATCAGATGTTTACAATGCACAATGTAGGTGTTGTAGGTGAGGGAAATATTTGGTCCAGCTAAAAGAAAGGACATAGTTGTTGGTTCCCAAAAGAACAAAGCTAACTACTGGATTTAGTTTATCTGCATTTTTTGTACTTGCAGACCTAAGATTTTGTTATGGTAAGTTTTGGTCAAGATAAGCACAGTTATTATTTGGGTGTCATATTACATTTAACAATGAATAAGTAAGCATACACCTTACTCACACAGTATGCAGATGGGACCTTACCTTACTGTATTCCACTGTTGGATTCCTTCAGTCACCTTTAACTGCATGTGTCCTTGAACAACTTGCTTAACCACACACCAGTGGTTCTGGCACACTTATTAAAAGGGAGCACAGTGGGTCCTCCATTAACAGCATAGTGTACAGTAAGACACTGCATCCCTGAAAATAACATGTGAATAGTAACATTACATAGATAAGTAGTTACTAATGACCAAGATTTGAATAAATAGTAACTGTACTGACTTCAGTTACAGGCAGAATCAGAGGTGGACATTTTCACTTTTACAGTGCAGAGTGGACAGAATGAATTATGGCAAAACCTGAGGTTAGACTGCAGATATTGTCAGTTTAGTAAAGAGGACTAGACTATATATCACTTCTAGTCACAATATGTAGAAGGTCATTTCTATTTATTATGTAAGTATTTGGCACCATGTGATTTGGCATTTGTTTTTGGAGGATTCAGGAAGGTTCTTCTAAGTGAAAAGCAGAGTTATTTTGCTGAGTAAGAAGAGGAATTCTGATTATATTGAGCAAAAAAAAAATGAAACCTCAGCATAATAGTTGTAGTTTGTCTTTCGTCTTTTCCCGGTTAGGGGTCGCCACAGCGGAATTCCGGTCCGCTAATGATTGGCAGTTGGTTTTTATGGTGTCGAGTTGCCAGCCCGACGCCCAACCTTCAACGGAGGCATGCCCATTCAATGCAAGTCTTTCGAACGCCCACTCGACCGCAGGGAGGACATGCAGACTCCACACAAAAGGCACTCCCAACCCAAGCCGAGAATCGAACGGGAGAACATCTTGCTGTGAGGCAACAACGCTACCGCTGCACCACCTCAGCATATAGTAAATCTCATTTTTTGTGTAAGCTATCGAATACTTTTAAACTAATACCTGGACACATTTAATGACTGATAAAACAGAACCCCTACTGATAGCCTAGTATGAACCTATGAACCTATCTGCCCTGGGGCAATTATAAGCCTAGCCCGATTCTGTATGGCTTACGCCACCCCTTGATTTGAGTATACTGTGCCCTTTTTAAGGTTTAGTTTACTGTGCCTCTGTCTAATAGTGACACGGGAGTAATCCCTGGGACAAACCTACGATCCCCCATCCACCTATCGAGATTCTTCTTGAAGAGATTCAGTGAGGTGCTCTGCCTCACATGAACTGGAATTCTATTCCAGAGCGAAGGGAGCCTCTGGGTTATGAACCTGTCCCTCCAGCAAGTTCTATTTATTTCTGTGCTGAGGTTCAAGTCCCTCGAGCGTGTGGCTCTAAGGGATTTAGATTTACTGAGGTGGAGCATGTCCATTAATTCTGGATTTGACATAGCTTTGTATGTCTGGCATAGATCGCCTCGAAGTAGGCTGTGTGCAACTGAGTAGAGCTGGAGTTTTTTTAACCAAGCAGCATATGGCATCTGTTTGAGACCCTTGATTCTCTTGGTGAGATACTTTTGGGGTCTTTCTAATTGCTGCAGGTGTCGGGTAAGGTACATCCCAAAAGGGGCATTGTATTCTATGATGGGCCTGATGAGGGATGAATAAAGGGGCACTATTACCTCTCTTGATCTAGATGTGAAACCCTTCGTGATGAGGTGGGCTATGTAGAAGGTCTTTCTAACCACTTTAGCAATGTGGTTTTCAAAGGAGAGATTGCTATCACCTTGGGTCCCCAGGTCCCTAATAACTTTCTCTGTACTTAATGGGTTTCCGTCTATGTGGTAATTTCTGGGCACATTGTTTTTGCCAAAGGGTATGACTATACATTTTTTGGCATTTAGCTTTAAACCATGGTGCTGGCACCAGTTATCTGTCTCTGAGACCTTTTTGAAGGATGTTTGTGTCAGCTGGAGAGTTGATTATGGCGCCCAGTTTGCAGTCGTCTGCGAACTTGGTGAGCCATAGTCCTCCCACATTTGCCTGTACCTCGGAAAAGTATATACCGAACAAGAGTGGTCCCAGGACAGAACCCTGTGGGATGCCACTTGTGACCGGTTTCTAGTCCGACATGGCTCCAGCAACTCTCACTCTGTGGGTTCTGTCATTGAGCCAGTTTGAGACCCATCTTGTGACATAGGGGTTTATATTTAAGCTGGATAGCTTATCTATGATGCCCGAGTGGGGTATTGTGTCAAATGCCTTTGCAAGGTCCAGATAGGCTGTGTGGACTACCTTCCCTTCATCTATGGCTTTGGTGACTGTTTCAAAGAAGTCAACCAGGTTCAAAAGGCAGGATCTGCCCTTGACAAAGCCGAACTGGGTAGGACCTAGTGTCTGTAGGTCCCCAATGTCTTTGTTTATGAGCTCCATGATGATCCTATCCATAGCCTTGCAGACTAAGCTAGTCAGGCTTATGGGGCGATAGATGTTCTTCATCTCACATTGCTGCAGTCCGTCAAGGCGCTTAAGACTGACATCAGAACGTCAGTGTACAAATGCGCATGACCGACGTCATATCCTTAGTCTTTTTTGCCGCATGGTCCGATGCAGAAGCAGCGGAAATTTTTCGAGTTTCAGACCGAGTCAGAATATTTTAGATTTTTCTTGCCTCAGTGGTTTACCGGATGTCAGAAAAAGTGAATAACTGTATTTCTTGTGGGAAGCAGATACCGCATAGAGATTATCATACTTTGTGTATTCCTTGTTTGGGGCCTGAGCACGGGTTAGATTGTGCCAGGTTGGTCTTCTGCCGCCGGATGTTCCAACCCAGGCAAGAAGAGTCGTGGAACCGAGTCCCAGGGGAGACTTTGATATTGCAGGATGTGGCCTCTCAGGAGGCAGGTCAGGCTGAAGGGGCTTCTCAGGTTACTGTACTCCCTCTCTTCCTAGGGTGGTTAGGCCCTCTCCTTCTGTTTCCAAGGCTTCTCCCAGAGGCAGGCCAGGTTTAGCTTCTGTTGGCCACTCCTAGTTATACAGGATCTGTGCCCAAGAAGCACATGCTTAAAATGGCAGAAGATTTAATTACTTTGATTAGAGGTTCTTTGCCCTCCTGATAAGAGGCCTAGGGTGGAACCAGAGTTGGGGAGTTTTGAGCAGGCTTCGATGTTTCAGAGTCTTGAAGACTTGCAGGAGTACTCTCCTTATTCTGATTCTGATGCAGATGATTCTCTGCTTCTCCTCCAGAGGTTTTCAGAGACTCTTCATTCCATGAGGGAACATTTTAAGTGGGAAGGTCAGGACTTCTCTGATTCCAGGAAAAGGCTTAGGGATTTTGCTTTTACCCCAGCATAGGCCTTTGGCTATACCACCTGTTCTGGATGTTGTGGAGGATGTGTTTGCAGAGGCTTCACTTAATCCTGATTCTTTGCCTCCTGCTCCTGTTAAACCGGATAGGTATTACAGGGTGCCTGAGGCTCATAAATATCTTTATAAGAGTCCTAGGGCGGACCCAGAAACTGTTAGTCAGGGACCTAAGGGTGTCAAGGCCTCTGTTGTAAAAAATCCGGTTCCTCCAGATAAAGAGGCCAGAGCTTTGGATAGATGGGGAAAGAAAGTCTATACTTCTTCCACCTTAGCTATGAGGGCTTTGAATTGCCAGTTTCACATGTTGAAATATCAAAACTATCTTCTTTCTCAATTGAAGTCTAAGGTAGCCTGGAGGAAGGCATTGAGTGTAAAGAATTACAAGATTTGGTGCATGTCTCGGAACAGGTGGGTAAGCATTCTTTACAATGTTGTTTTGATGCTGTACAGGCCTCGCCTAGGTGGCTGCCACTGGTTCAGTTCTTCGCAGGCACGCCTGGCTGAGGGATCAGAATTTATCTGACCATGTTAAGACAAGGATTTTGGATGCTCCTTTACAGTCTGATGAGTTGTTTGGTTCACCTGTGGAGTCAGTCTTGAAGAAAATGGAGGACAAGGCTAAGTCTATGCAGGCTGTTAAAGATTTTTTGCAAGTTCAGCCTCCGAAGTTTAGTAGGAATTGGCCTGCTAAGGGGTGGACGTATCCTTCTTATGATTCTCAGTCTAGGGGTAGATCTGGACGTGGTAGGGGCAGGGCTCAGAGTTCCTTCAGACCTAGAACGGGGAGTTCACCTGCACAGTCTTCGGGTGAGGGCAGGGGCCAGTCCTTTCGTAAACAGGCCCAATGACCTACCTTTTCTGCTGCCAGATCCTTCTCGCCTGGCAGCACCTTTGGGAGGAAGGTTGGCACTCTTCAAGGAAAATTGGAGTTTGATTACTCAAGACAGATGGGTATTGGATATCATACACCAAGGTTACAAGTTTTATTTCCATACCTTGCCTCCTTTCAAAGGCATGCCAGACGTTCCTCCTCAGCAAAGACTAGAGGCTCACAAACAAATTTCTCTGCTACTTCAAATAGGGGCCATACAACCGATCCCTCTACCAGACGTGGGCCTATTCTCGCCTGTTCCTAGTACCAAAGAAGGGGAACACGTGGAGACCAATTTTGGATTTATCTATCCTCAACACATATCTGGACATTCCCAAGTTCAAAATGTTGAAACAGCTTTTGCCTCTGCTGGGCAAAGATCACTGGATGGTGACTCTGGATCTCAAGGAAGCTTACCTTCATGTTCCTATCAGGCTCAGTTGCAGGAAGTATCTGCGTTTTCGGGCTGGGACTTTTCATTATCAGTTCTCTGCATTGCCCTTTGGCTTATCTACTGCCCAGAGTGTTCACGTAAAGTTCTGGCTCCAGTGATAGCTTTCTTCAGGCTAAGAGGAATACAGATCTATCCTTATTTGGACGATTGCCTGATTCTAGCCCAAGACTTCTTCATCATTTGCAGTATGTGATAGCAGTGCTAAGATGCCTGGGGTATTCTGTGAACGAAATAAAGTCCAGTCTAGTACCCTCTCAGGACATGTGCTTTCTGGGTGTGAGACTGAATACAGCATCCCAGATGGCCTTTTGACCCCGGACAAACAAAAGAATCTTTCTTTACTTCCATCAGTTGTCTCATCAGTCCAGGCTGACTGCAAGGACAGTCCTTCAAGCCTTGGGGTTCATGGCATCTTGTATTCTGGTGCTTCCCAATGCCAAACTGCATATGAGGAAGCTACAATGGTATCTCAAAATGTATGGACACAGCACTGCCAAGATATGGACACTGTCATTCAAATAATACCTTGCATTCAAAAGGAGTTTTTGTGGTGGGCTCAGGAATGTCACCTAAACAAGGGACTCTCTGTGACCCGACCAGAGGCGAGTCAGATTCTAACGACAGATGCCTCGAACAAAGCTTGGGGAGCTCATCTAAATGGAAAGTGGATACAAGACGACTTCAACATCTACATATCAACTTGAAGGAGATGTTAGCAGTCCAATTTGCATTAATAGCTTTCAAGGATTTACTTCTTCCAGGGCAGGTGTTGGTTCTAACAGACAACACAACTGTCATGTGGTACATCAACAAGATTCTTATCCTCTATGCAGACAAGCAATGATTTTGTGGGAGACTGCTCTCAGTTTACAGCTGAATCTTCAGGCAAGGTTTCGAGCACAGAACTCCTTAGCAGATGTGTTGAGCAGACAAATTATGGATCCCCACAGTGGAAATTGATCCTCATGTATTTCAGAAACTGACAGTGTTATCAGACATAGATCTGTTCGCTTCTCCACTAAACTACCAGCTGCCAAAGTTTTGCACAAAAGGTTTCATCCCACAGCTTGGAAAGTGGATGCTCTTTCATTCAAGTGGAGCAATCTTCATGTGTATGCCTTTCCACCTCTGCCTCCTCCCAAAGGTACTCCTGAAGGTCAGACAGGACAAGCCAAAGATGATTTTAATAGCTCCAGATTGGCCTCGACAGCACTGGTACCCATTACTGAGAAGTCTGAGCCTCCATGGCCTTTGCCTTGATTCCACACCTGCTGTCTCAGGAGAACAGTCATTTACTCAATGTCAAGCTTCACTCTCTACATCTAACAGCCTGGCATATTCTGTTTTAAACCCTGGAGGGTCTCAGCTTCCACAGCAAGTTTTGAATGTTATTTTGGAGGCCAGAAGGCCTAGTACAAGGAAAGTGTACGAGATAAATGGAAGAGATTTTTATTTTGGAGTACAGCAAAGGAATTTGATGTTTCTAAGCCTAATTTAAGTGTGGCTCTTCAATATCTTACTGAGTTACTGGACAAGGGTTTGTCCTTCTCTTCTATTAAGGTTCATGCTGCAGCAATTTCTGCTCACTATGACTGTGACCCACCATTGTTTTCTCATCCTTTGTTTAAGCAATTCCTTAGACTACTCCTGCTTGGGATCTCAATTTTGTGTTGGAGAAACTCACTTGAGCCTGCAGCTACGAAATATTTGTCATGGAAGACTGCTTTTTGATTACAGGCCCAATCCTTCCTTTATGCCTAAAGTGGTTTCTAGTGTGGCCCCCAAAATAAAGGAAAAGATTTTGCACACTTTGGATTTACACAGGCAGTTGCGATATTATTTGAGCAGAACTAAAGGGTTCTGGCAGTCTCAGCAGTTATTTGTTTCATTTGCTTTTGAGTTCAGGGCAAGCCTGTGTCAAAACAAACTATTTCTAAGTGGATTGGGTTTTGTATTGCTTCCTGTTATTCCCATCATGGTAAGGTGATTCCTGCTGGGATTAGGCCTCATTCCACTAGGGCTACTGCCACTTCTACAGCTTTTTAAGGGGTGGCAACTAAAGATATTTTAGGCAGCTACTTGGAGTTCAGTGCATACTTTCTCTAAGCATTACCACCTTCCACTTTACTCTAAAATCTAGGGCTGGTTTTGCCACTGCAATTTAGGGCATTTTGGCAGCTCCTAATGCTTTATAGTTTTGCCATCCTCCCCTCTGCTCTGCTTTGGGATTTAAGTGTAAGTAAGGACTGCAATGCTGCATAAGAAAGAACAGTAGTTTTTTTGTACCTACTAAATGTGTATGTTCAAGATCCACATTGTTGCAGTAGTCAATTATCCTACTTCCCCTGTAGTTAGTTAGAGTTTGTGTGTTTTGGGTGTGAATAATGTGATGATATTGTATATATTGTATATATGATTAGCAAGGGTGTGGTTGTTGTTTTTGCTTTCTTTTTTTTTTTTTTTTTTTTAGGGTCTTCTGACATCTTGATGTCAGTCTTGACAGTGGACTACCCAAGTGTAAGGACTGCAGCAATGTGGATCTTTGAACATCTACATTTATGGTAGGTACAAAACTGTACTTTTCCAGGGTCTGTAGAGGCTCTACCTTTGTGGAGTGGGACCACTATTGCTGTACGCCATTCTGTGGGCACATATCCTGTAGTGAGGCTGAGATTGTATGCTGTTTTATTTGAGGGATTAGTTCCTCTTGGAGTTCATGTAGGACACAACCTGGGACGCCATCTGGTCCCATGGAAGCAGTGTTTTTTGCTTTGGACAGAGCAGCCTTCACCTGAGCATCAGTGATGTTTGGGAGGCAGCCCTCTGCCGGGATAGATACTTGGTCTTTTGGGGGGGGGGTGGAGAAGTTTGCACTGAACCTGTCCGCCAGGATATTGGCAATGTCTGTGGGTTCAGTGTATTTTTTGTCGTTTAGAATCAACTCAGAACAAGTCTGGGAGTTGCATGCCAGGTTTCTAACATAACTGAAAAAAGCCTTACGATTGTCTTTGGTGTCCTGTGCAATTTTTCTCTCAAAGCTGGCCTTGGAGGATTTTATGAGGGATCGTAATTTTTTGCTAGTACTGATCAGAGATGCCTTCCCTATTAGGGATTTTGCTCTATCATGTAGTAGCTTCCTCCTTCTGTTGTACAGTTTATTTATGACAGGGGTCCACCAGACTGGACGCTTGCCTTTGGATGATTGGGTCTTGGTTTTGTTTGGGATAGCATGATCCATGCATTCCTGGAGATGTCCGTAGAATGCGTTTTTATATAGTATTCTGCAGTTTGGGCCGTAGTTTCCACTGGCCCTGGGGCCTTGAAGGATTCCACTTCGGTTTTGAGAAATGAGAAGTTCGCTTTTGAGAAGTTTTTCACTGTGGTTTTCTGGGCTGGGGGTGGGGTCGGGATGTGGACATCCAGTGAAATTAATTTATGGTCTGATCTTACCAATGAGGGATATACTTCTGGTGTAGAGCATAGAGTCCCCATGTTAGTAATGATCAGGTCTAGTATGTTGTCCCCTCTTGTGGGAGTGGTGACTAGTTGTTCCATAGCATTTGAGTTTATAATTTCCAGGAACCTTTGGGCTAAGGTCCTGGGGCTTGAGTAGTGCTCCCAGTCAATGTTTGGGTAGTTGAAGTCACCCAATATAATGGTGTTTGGAGAGATCTTCATGTTCTCCAATGTTTTCAGGAAAGCTGAGTGGGATTCCTGACTTTGAGAGGGTGGTCTGTAGGATGCTATAAACTGAAAAGCAGTCTTGCCCACTGTTAGTTGCACATCGATGGTCTCCGATACCCGTGCAATGCCACTAACCTGGAGGTGTGGATATCCTTGATAAATATGGAAACTCCCCTCCTTTGTGGTTCGGTCTGGGTTTTGGGGCGAAAAGCATGATATGAGGTATAGCCTGGTAGTGCTGGGGTGCTCTCTGGAGCCTTGAACCAGGTTTCTGTCACTGCACAGATATCGATGTTCTCCATACTGAGGAGAGCTTCGAGTGCATGCATCTTGAGGTTAAGACTTCTGGCTTTAGCAGCATTACCCTTAGTTTCTTGTTCCTTGTGCTGTCTATGGGGTGGGTTTGACTTTTGAGCCTTGCCTAAAAAGGCACTATGGGGTGGCAAGAGCCTTTGCCAATATCCGAAAGCCCAGTGGTGACAGGTGCAAGCAGTCCCTAGCGAAGCAACGTGGCTTGTCAAGCATGTCATCCCAGGCTGACAGACACTGGATCCCCTTTGAATGACACCAAAATTTTAGCCAATTGTTAAAATCGATCATTTTGTCTTTGTACTGTGGCATCATTCTAGGTGAGGGTAAGATGCTGCTCAAGGTCAGGGTCATACCAGCCTGGGCTACATGTTCAGAGAGCTTCTCTATGTCTCTTTTCATGTAGTCCAGGGAGGTACGTCTCAGGTCATTCACACCAGCATGTACAATGACTGAGTCATATTTGTATTTGCTTTGGAGTGACCTGAGTGCTTGCGTTATGTGGCGGATCCTAGCACCCGTCAGGCAGCTCACCGTGACCTTTTCTTTATTCAGCCTGGTGAGCGGGACGTCAGTGTGTCTGACAATAGAGTCACCTATTACAAGAGTATCAGGTGTGTTATTCAGCCTTAAGGGCTGTGGCTGCTTGGCACACTGACTTTGTGGGCTATGTGTTGTGCGTGTTTTGTTTTGAGGTAGTGTTTGCTTGGATGTCTGCTTTGGAGGTCTCTGTTGCTTAGGTAGATTTTTATTTAGAGCCTCCGAGTATGTTTTTGTGTATTTATGTGTTTGGTTCGCTGATGTGGTGGGACTATGTGATACTGGAATTGTGTTGTGTGAGGTTACCTTCTCCTCCTGACTGGTTACACCAGTTTTGAGATGAGAGAGCTCAGCCTCCAGTTTGGCTAAATAGTTGCATCTCTCACATATATTTGAACCAGTTTGGAGGAGGAGAGGGTTGTCCGTGTACATGAGACAGTTGTAACATTGCCTCAAAATTCCCAGATTCACCAGATCAGCAGTATTTATCAGAGTTGTTTGCTACTGTTGTGAGTTTGACTGAATCTACCATTATTAAAAACTACTCAGTTTGGGCAGTGGCTACATCTCACTGCTTGATAGGCTTATGACGGTAGTTAACTTGTGTATGGTGGGAAAGTTACTGTCAATTATTAGTACTTTAATCCATCTAATTTTGTGCAGTAAAATAAAAGGCACAAAATATTTAGCTTTCCTGAGAAATAAAGCTGAAATAAATGGAGCTACCGTTTGTGTGTGTGTGTGTGTGTGTGTGTGTGTGTGTGTGTGTATATAATTTTATTTCTGATTCCATTTTTTCTTGCGTGTCCTATCAATTCTGTTTTGTGACTCTGTGGAACCTCTAGTGGTACTCCACCACCATGTTTTTGATTGGGGGTGTAGGTATCATATTCCCGCCTCAGTTAGGCACCAAGTGACATTTTGTTTTTGGTGGATATACATAATGTGCTTTGGGCTGATTCTCTGATCCTCTTTCAACTTAATCTGTAGACATAAGTAGGAATATTGGTTGTGTGACCATTTTCTACTTGACTGTGCGGTTTTGACAGCAAAAGCAGAATAATGGTGACAAATGTAAAAAGTAACTGAGTAGTGAAACATGATTTGTATAGTAATACAGGTTAAACAACACTTACTTGGAAATGTCTTATTTTAATTTTTGATCCCCCTACACACTTCTTTTTGCAAGAGAAATCGCAGCTTCCATTAAGTTGGCAAGGTTTTTGAACATAATCATGACCGTCTCCTTTGTGCATGGTGTGGCCAGTGCCAAATGGCAGACATGCAATATTTAAATTACCACCACTTCATTGGATGGCAGATGCTCCTAAGTTAGGCTTACCTCCTTTTAAAGCAGATATTTCTTCTCAGATCTCTCAGATCCCTGATGGCTAGTAGAAATTTATTGGCAGGTTGTGCACACGAGGCATGAATGTTTTCCATCCCCTTGGAGAGAAGAGCCAGAAAAGCTTAATTATTCATCTCTTGACCCATTAAGCCATCTGATGCCCAGACCTCTAGCCAAGTCTTTGTCATTGATGGTAAAAGTTGGTAACTGAGCCCTCAGCCAGCAGCCTAGCACCAGCATAATAAGGGAAGTTTGTTTCACAAACAGATTAAGATGGCACTTAGGCTGTCTTGTGTGTGTTATGGTGAATGATTACGTTAGCAAATTATTGTGTTCATAGAACTGACTTTTTTCTAATTCATAACAGAGATTTTGTGTGTTGAGAGATTTTCTGTATTACAAGGGACAGTCCTCTTGTGGTCTATTAGTATACCTAGTTATCTCATTCATTGTCCATCAAAAACTTTACAGGTATGCAACACAGACCAGAAACGAACAGTAAAGAAAAGAGCATTTGAAATGTGGGAGTAATCTGTTTAATTGAAAAGCTGCTTTTATTTGCTTTATTCATTCATTTGTTTGTTTATTCATTCATTCTCAGGCAGAGGAGAACTAGATGGGTTAGGGCAACTTTGTTCAGTTTGGTATGAAATTACAGTAGAAAAAACAGATGTGGTTCTTTGTCTAGACCATATTACTCTGTGTAGATTGTGGAAGCTACTCTCTGATTTACACATTTTGATTTATGCACACACAATTTCTCTCTGCGTTCTTCTAACGTGTGAAGCTGAAATTGTCTCACTTATTCTTAGCTTTTGTAGTGTCTTTTAAACTGGTTGAGATGGTGGTAATTATCTTCGCTGCAGAGAATCCTGATGTACTTTTAATGACCAGTATAATATGCTTTTGTAGTGCCAAGAATTAGTTTGCCTAGGACAATTTTGTGATCTTTAGATCCAGCCCCCAGACAGCCAGGAGTGTACGCACACTAACTTAGCATTCATTTTTGCTACCACTTTATCCTTTTCAGGGTCACAAAAGAGTTGGAACTTATCTTGCCAAGCAGCGAGTGTAAAGCATGAAATCAGTCCTAAGATGGATACTGGTCCATCGGAGGACACACAGACACACAACGCACACCCACCCATTCCTGCATAAACACCACACTTGACACATGTAGTCAGTTTAGGATATCACCAGTTAACCTGCACATACTTTGGAACATGGGATGAAACTTGAGACACAAGCAAATACCCTTTTCAACACAGGGGAGATGTGCTGACTTTGCACAGAAGACATCCAGAACTTAAATTTAGAATCAAGTGTGCTGAAGTTGTGCTACAGAGTAAGTTAGCCTCTCTCATCACTTTTTTTCTTTGGGGGGGGGGGTCTGTATTTCCAGGAGTTTTACATATAGCAAGTAGTGATGGTGAGAGTTTGAAGTTTGACATACCATCAGCAGCAGATGTTTTTGACTTTTATTTTGCAATGCTGATCCCCAACAACACACTGTCTGCTGCGGAGTACTGCACACCAATAATAATAGGCTCACATCTGCTTGTTTATCCATATGCACACTAGTTCTCCACCTGTGAGTTGCACACTAACTGGCTACTGCTTAGTCTCTCCCCTCCTGCTGCTGCATCACACAGCCTCCACCAGGTGGAAATTGCACAGTAGTTGAACCCCCCCACCCCCCCACCCGGATGGGTAAGTTGACATCGCATACTTACTTTACCCCCACTCTTCTCAGCATACCCCTTCAGCCTAACCCTTCATCATAGAGGCCACTGGTTGAACCTGGGTTGTCTAAAATTATCTAAGGGCTTCATTTTTCTGTCATGGAACCAACACCTGTTTCTCATGTTACATGAGATTTTGTGCGGTATGCACTAAAGAAGGTAGATTATTCTGGAGAAGACTGATTTTAAAAAACGAGCACACACTGATGTCCCTCTTACCAGGCTGGATAAGTGGAATGTTCCATTTACTTGCCTGTCATGGGCCAGGATTCACCAGATCACGCAAGCACTCTGGTCACTTACCCCGAAGTGACTAATAACAGCCGTTTACACAACTTGTTTTAGATCATGTTCTGCTCATCATCGGAGCTATTTTTTTGAGTTTATGGATTAATTTGGGTGGGTGTTTTGTTCTTTTCCATGACTGAATAGTCACCAATTTTGAGTCATATTTATTTCAATATTGTTTTACATATAATTGGTGGCTGAACAGCATAATTGATTCAACTATTGATATACTTTCACAACTTATCAAACATCATGGACCTCACTAAGCTATTGCAAGGCCTATTAGCTGATAGGGATAATTTAGAGATTTTTGGCTTCACACCACCCAATCTCACCAACTCTGCCTTAGAAAAGGATGACTCACAATAACTTCCAAAAGTTGACAAAAAATACGAGGACACTTACGGCCAGTATTTGGAACCTTAGACTATTCAAAGCTTACAAGCTTAAGGACATTACACCACGAGGCTTACAAGTTAGGACCCAACCCTTGGTGGGCCTGATAGATAACTTTCTCAGTACTGGGCTCAAGCACAACATAAAGCATCCATGCTTTTTGTGGACATTCTGATTGAATACTATGAAAGGATGAATTGATAAATGTATAGGGGAAGTTACTATTAGTTGTGAACAGGCAAAGGTGTATGAGACAGAAGCGTATAGGGGAAGTTACTATTAGTTGTGAACAGGCAAAGGTGTATGAGACAGAAGCCTTTCTTTTTAACAGTTACCTAAGCAACTTGGCTAAAGATCTGTCAGTATTGGAGGAACAGCTTGTTAAGAAGAAAACCCAAAAATGTCAGAGAGATTACAGAGTATGGAAAGGGGAAACCCTTTGTTACTCAAAGTGTGCGTTTTTCAGATTCTAGTTTCAAAGTAACCAATAGAAAGAAGAGACCCAGATCAATACTTAGAAAAACAGCACAGACCCATAGTGGCACTTCTGAGGGTGATTCATCCTCTGCCACTGACATAGACTCCTTTTCTACCCAAGAATCTCCAGTGGCCAAAAGGAAGCCTCATGTAGACCCTTTAGGCACAAAAAACGTAGGGGGGAGGAAACACCAAAAAAACACACAATATTCAACAACTATTAGAGAAGATTGTTATCACATTGAATAATGTGCATAATATCTCTTCATACCAATTGTCTGATGTACAAATTAAACTATTGAATAAGGGTCTCAACTTTGTGTCAACTTTTGTGGTGCCTGAACATACTTTGGTCAATGACGTTAATGATTTTTGTAGATTACTAAATTTGAAAATATTTTTTTCAGATACACAAAATACTCAAAAGATCTATTGGCTTCCACTTTGGGAAATACAATTTTGAGCCTCCCATGGACAAGCACGTTAAAGTCTTTAAGGAGTGTGTACTAAAAGATCTTCACTTTTTTCATGAATACCAGTTGGTTAGACACAACTTGTCCAAAGCAGAACAACAAGCATTACAGGACCTTAGTACTAATCATGACCTAGTTATTTTGCCGGCAGATAAGGGAGGTGGCATTGTGGTTATGGATTGGAACATGTACCAGGCAGAGGCTGAAAAACAACTGTCTGATGCCCGATTTTATATACACATGGTAATGGATCCAACTCCCAATTTCAAAAAAGAAATTGATTTCTTTCTAGACCTAGCAACAGAGGAAGGAATAATTAGTCAGTATTTATATCTGCTGCCAAAGATACATAAACATCCTACTAGTCCTCTGGGATGGCCAGTAGTATCTCGGAGGGGATCGTTAACTGAACCCCTATCTGCCTTCCTTATGGAATTCTTGCAACCTTTGTTACCAATGGTTAGGTCTAGGATAAAAGACACTACACAGTTTTTCAACATTATTCAGGATACACAACTGGAACCAGCTTGGTATCTGTGCCCACTTGATGTCACCTCCCTATACACTAGTATACCACATTGGGCAAGTCTACAGGCTATTCAGTTTTGGCTTGAAAAATCACAACTATACACCCCCGGGTTCAACACACTCCTTATATGTCTAACTGAACATGTGCTGTCGAAAAATGTTTTTTTATTTCCATGGGAGATCATATTTGCAGGGTCGTAGTACGGCAATGGAAGCCTTTGCCCCCATTTACGCCGCTTTGTTTATGGGCTTTTTGGAGGAACAGTTAATATATGATGGTAGTCATAATTTATTTTTGGACTAACTAGATATTTGGAGACAGTATTTGGACGACTGTTGGATAGTGTGGCTGGGGGATCAACAATATGTTTATGAATTCATACAACATCTTAATGAGAACAAGTGGGGTATTCAATTTACATTACATATTGAATACCAACAAACAACATTTCTGGATGTCATCATAACCAGGCAGGAGGATCATACACTGGAAACACAAGTACACAGAAAATTCCCAGAATATAACACCTTGCTACATGCCTCCAGCCATCACCCTCGCCACATTATCAGTAATATTCCTAAGTCCCATTATCTACATATTAAACGCATATGTTCCTCCGAACAAACTCTTAGAGCCTGCCAAAATGATTTAACTAATAGATTACTCATGAGAGGATATCATCAGGACTGCATCACTCTGACACTACACCAGGTTGACCAACTAGATAGAGGTTGACTATTATAATATAAAGACATAACCATTCAGGTGGATACACATACCCCACAGCCCATTAAGTTAGTTATCACCTTTGGGACCAATACCTATAGATTTAAAAACATCATTAATAACCATTGGGATATTTTGTTAGCCCAGGATAAATTGAGTGAACTGCTCAATTCTAGATGTTTATTCTCGTACCGTAGAGGGAGAACCATCAATTCATATCTAACCCATTATAAACACCACATTCCACCTATTAGTCAACAGAGAACCCTATTTGGAGACATACTATTAGGATGTGTTTCTTGTGGTCATTGTAGTGCTTGCACACATGCATCTCAAACCAAGGAATTTTACCAGCTGTAACGCATCAAAAATTTACGATATAAGATGTTTTGGAAATTGCAACAGTGATTTGATTGTTTATTTGGCCACCTGCTTCTGTTCTTCATTTATGTTGGACAAACATCTAGACCCTTCAGACATAGAATCAGTGAACATTTAAGCGAAATAAGAAAAGGGTTTCCAATGCCCTTTACAAACACACACTAACACACAAAACTGCCAAATTCACCTTTACCATAATAGACAAAATACAAATGAATAGGTCATGTAAAGCTGGATGGCACAATATACTAAATCAGAAAGAATCCTCTTGGATTATCAGGCTAGTTGCTTTATTTAAACCTGGCTATATATATATATATATATATATATATATATATATATATATATATATATATATATATATGCAGCATTGTTTGCCCAAATGAATATTTTCTTTTGTACTGAAGAAGGCTAAAACTTTCTAGCAGAAACTGGTTGGCTTTTACTGTATGTATGGGGTTTGCCACAATAAATTCCAAAAGATTTTTCATCTTTCCCTTGTGCTGGATTTTCTTTTCTGGATTTAACACTTACCCCAAAATACCGGTATGACTCGGTCATAATCTGCGTGGGCATGAATGACCCGAGATGTACCTCCTTGGACTATATGAAGAGAGATGTCATTGAGCTCTCAGAATGTCTCAAGCTGCTATGAGCCTAACATTGAGCCGCATTCTACCATCTCCAAGTATGATTCCACAATGCCAACAGAAAATGATTGATTTTAACAATTGGCATAGCTACTTTTGTCATTCCAAAGGGGTCCAATATTTGAAAGCCTGGGAAGGCATGGTTAATATTCCATGCTGCTTTGGCAGGGATGGCCTTCACCTGTCACATCTAGGCTTTTGGATATTGGCCAAAACGTTCTCATCCCTATAGTGCCCTTTTTTTTAGGCACTGCCAAACGGACAAACCTTCCAATATAACAAAAGGTGCTCAGGACAAGCTAAAGGTGTTCTCACTCAGTGCTAGGATCCTCAACAAGAAACTGCACTCTGTTTTATGAGCTTCTAGAATTGGTTTTGAGCAACAACATATTCATGTTTCAGAGTTATATTTTTCATTAGCAAGTGGGAGTAGCCGTGGGTATCCCGTGGCTAATACGTATGCGAATATCATAGTTGGGCAATGGGAAGAGCAATTGATCTGCACAGGTCCATCGCAATTTGTAGAGAACATTTTGTTTTATAAGCGTTTTGTGGATGACGTTTTAGTTTGGAAAGGGGACATAACACTAGAACTAACTTTCTTGAGCTAGAACTCTCTACTCTCCTACATAAGCTGTCTAAACTAACCTTATGCTGAGATATCCATCCCCAAACCCACACAGCTCCCTCAAATCTTTAAATATAACAACAATCAACCTTCAAAGTATTCAAAGTAAAGTCCCTCAATTCCATGCCTGGATAGCGCATAAACCTGACCTTATCGTTGCTACAGAAACCTGGCTTAAATCTTACATTAAAAACTCTGAATTCCTTCCCCCTGGTTTTGCATGCCTATGCTTAGATAGGCCTCGCAAAAAAAGGTGGTGGAGTAGCTCTGATCTGTCCAAATAGCTTCAATATAGTTCCGTGCAATTCACTTATAGCAAACTTCTCTACTGCCAAACTCTTAATAACCTTCCTAAAAATAAATGAATACAAAAATCTCTGTATCATTACCCTGTACATTCCCCCTGGCAGTAACATTCCCATATTATAGGATATCCTAGCTTGGACTTCCAGTAATATAACCACAAAAACTATAATTCTTGGGATATTAATATTAATTGGTTAGACGTATCACAACATCGCTCCCCCTCTAGCATTAACCTATTCAACTACAGCCAGCTAATCACTGATGTAACCATGGAACAATCTTAGATTGGATTATGGTCTCTGACCCCCAACAAAATCTCCACCACAGGAACTCTCCCAAACAGTATCATTGACCACTTACCGGCCTGTATTATGCGTAGCACCTCAACACCATTACAGGCATCTATACAAACATGTTAGAAATCTATTCAACTTTTGCCCTTCATCTTTTAACAACAGCTTTAACTGGGCTCCCCTAAAAATGCTTCCCCCCTAGACAAAGCAGTTGAATTTTTTAACTGTACATTCCTAAGTATCCTAAATAGGCTAGCACCCCCCCCCAACAAAAAAAGAGTAAAACCTAAACACGCCCCATGGCTCTTTAGAACTACTAAACAGAATATGGCCACCAGAGACAAAGACTGGAAGCATTGGAAAAAACACAAAGATAACTCTAATCTTGTATGCTATAAACAACTTCGCAACCAAGTAAAGTGCCTAATTATTAAGGACAAAAAAGAATGTTACCACACTCTACAAAACCAACACAAACTAAACCCAAAGCAGTTCTGGAGCTCAATAAACAACCTTCTCCACCCAGGATCCAACAGTAATCCCTGTCCCAACCATATCTAACCTTACCAGCAATTTCCCTCATAATCATCCTACCCCATCTGACCAGACTAATAATGCCCCCCCCCACTTACATAACTTCTCATTTTCCCCAGTCTCCACTACTGCAGTATTTTGAAATTAAAACCATGCACCAATGCCCTCAATGGCCTGCCCCCAGAATTCCTTAAAATAGTAGCAAACTCCATAGCATACTCTGTCAGCCTACTTCTTAATCAGTCCATTCAAGAGTCCTATGTTCCCCACATTTGGAAAAAAAGCTTTCATCCTTCCACTACATAAAGGTGGAAAGAACACTGATATCTCCAACTTCCGACCCATTGCCATTCTATCCCATTTCAAAGATCCTCGAAAAATGTATCCACACCAAATTCCTTCAATGTCTTCTAGATGGCAACCTACTATCAGCAACCCAGCATAGCTTCAGACCCAGCCATAGCACCACTACAGCTCTAATATCCTTCCGTGAATCTGTAAATCAAGCCCGGGATGCGGGGAAGCTAGTCTCCTCTCTATTTCTAGACCTTTCCAAAGCCTTTGATAATATCCCACCCACTTCTCCTTAGTAAACCCACCAGCTTAGGAATATCCCTCTCCACCTTTCTCTGGTTTTCCATCTACCTCACAGGCAGAAAACAAGCTACAAAATGGCTACACTCTCTCTCTCCATTCCTCAGTACTACTACTGGTGTTCCCCAGGGATTTATTCTAGGGCCTCTTCAACAATTTCATCAACGATTTTCACTCTACTCTACATCAAGGCACAATCATTCAGTATGCAGATGACTCTACGATTATCTGCAGTGCCAACTCTCTCCTCCTGAACTCCTAAAACTCACCCAGTCAGCACTCCCCTCGACTGAAATATGGATCTTGCCCTAAACCCTAAAAAAAACAAACTTATACTATTCACCCCCAAGAAAACCACTACTATAATTAAATTCTCTTTCTCCATACTCTTCTAGGATAACACTACTATTGAGGTTGTCACACATACCAAGCTATTAGGAGTCACTATAGATGAACACCTATCTTTCGACTTGCATATTCATAACAATATAAAAAAGCTCATCAAAAATTGGGCATGCTATACCGCCACAAAACATTCCTCACCTTCCCCTCAAAACTATCACTTGCCTCCTCCTTCCTACTCCCATCTCTACTCTGTGGTGCTCCGCTCTTTAATAACATACATGCCAGTCTAAAATCCAAGCTAAATCCGTGCTATAACAAAATTGCGAAATTTGTCACAAACAAAAAAAATTCATCCCACCACTGTGCCTCACCCAACATACTAAACTGGCCATAACTTCCCCATCATCTGACATACATACAGCTAACAACAGCCCATAAACTAATAATAAACTCTACCAGCTGCCCTGCCCTTTCATCTCTATTTAAACCCTATCGCCTAACATACTCCTCCGCTCAGAGAATCAGATGCTGTTGCAAATTAGCAAACCCAACCCTCTCTGCTGGCCAAATGCTCCACTCCTTCTCCACTGTCAAATTATGGAACACTCTTCCCACAAACTCTTAAGATCCACCAGCAGCACATCTCTCTCCAAAAAATCCTTAAAACACCACCAGTCCTCACAGTGGCTATGCGCATGTGCCAGTTCCTCACACTCCATAACTTGAACTCTTTCTTTATTCCACTCTTCAACTTGACCTCTTCCTCTTCTCCCACTACCACCTCCACTTCACTCCTTCTCCATCCTACATACCTCCTTAATCCTTCCTATTTATTGAGTAATAATATTTTGCTACTATTACTCATACTGGGAGTATAAGTAGGGAGCCTTATTTATGGCTGTATTGCCTCATTGCCTATGTTTATATTGTCAATAACCTATTTTATTGTTATCTCTTGTCATGATATATTTGCTGCTGTTTGTATAAATCACTGTGGAGCTTTTCTCCTTGGGCCTCCACTGAAAATGGGCACTTCTTGGCCCAGTGAACCATCCCGGGAAACAAATGCAAATAAATAAATAGAGTTTACTGTTTCTCATTCTGAAAATGCAATGAATTACTTAGACATTAGAGTAGAGAGGGAAGAGAATGTCATTACTACATCTATTTATAAAAAAGTCCATGCAAACAAGTACACACACAGGACTAGTATGCATGCTGACGATGTGTTTAGGGTGTATTAAATAGTCAGCTATTGCAGGTTAGTAGATTAAAATACTAATAGAGAGATGTGAACAACAAATGGATGAGATAATATCTGACTTTAAGGAGAGGGGTTATCATGCTGACCATTTGGAAGATCTGAAAATAGAAATATTGAATAAATGAGACAATATAGTTAAACCCTAATTCTCTGATAATAGTTCTGCTCAAAACAGTAATATTATTAGGAAGAAATATGAGCATTTATGCTATCTGACAACTTATAATAGGAGGACAAGAGATGTTAAAACTATTATTTCTAGAAACTGGAGTCTACTGTCTTCAGTACCAGAGAATAGGAATACTATTGGTGATGAACCTAATTTTTCCTATAGAAATTGTAATAGTTTGAAAAAATGCCTATGTTATAAAGACGTACAGTTAAAAGAGAATAGACCATTTAATAGAGTAGGGATGTTTCCATGCCATAACTGCTCATGCTGTTGTAATAATGAATTTATACACCCCCTAACCAGGAAAAAATATGTCTTTAAAGCATCAGCTACATGCAGTACTAGCAACATTATCTACCTTGCTACCAGTGTAGAATGTACTGCAGTTTATGTAGGCAAGTCCACACATAGTTTGAAGGATAGAATTATTGAGCATAAATCCGACATCAGGAGGAAGGTGAACACAAATGCACTAGCAAAACAACTTGAGGATGCTGGCTCTCTCCAAGCATAGATTTAAATTCCATGTTGTGAGTGTTATGTATCCAAAGATTAGAGGTGGTGATACTGATAATGCTGTAGAGATGAGCGAGTGTGAATGAATAACACTACTTCAGGTAGATGTTAAACCTGGAGTTAATGCTAATATAAGTTTTAAACCAATATTGAAAAAGAAACTAATGGTTATAAGAAAATTGTTGGAATCGTACCTCTCAAGCATGCCGAATTCCTCGGCATTTAATGATTTTGTGGTCCAAATAATGGGCTGCCAAGAATTTCTGATTGGCCCCCTTTAGTCACAATTTATTCCTGGCCTTTTTAAAATTTTTTCCACCTCGGTATCTTCCGCTGACGCTGCCATGTGCATGATGACGTCAGCATCACAAGTTGCCTGCCAGCCAGTCGGAATTCGGCTGAGGGCTTGAGAGGTGTGACTGCGTGTTTGTTTGGGAAGCCGCAATGTGCGTCTCAGACAGACTTCAGGACAGGTGCAGCAGCAGCTAATCTATTATTCCAATTCCTATAGGCAAGTGCAGAGCTGAGCGCTTTCCTTCGAGACTGAGAACAGCAAAGCTCGAACACGAAAATGGATGGTCTTCTCTCCAGGTCGGAGCACACGGTCTCGGATCCGACGGTTTCGCCCGACTCGATCCGCGCCGGATCCGAGTGGGGGTCGGCTCGGGCTTAGAGAAGCTGGCCCCTCGGCTTCGACGAGTGGAAAGGGCACTGTCGAGGACATCCGGACCCCGGTGCCTGCCACGGCTCCATCCCGCACTCCATTGCAGTTGGGCCAGGCCCCACCAGCCGGGTCCCAGGGACAGCCCACCTCGATGTCCCAAGTGGTTCCCTTGGAACATCCAACTGCTGAAGAGTACTCCTCGGACAGCCCCGATGAAGTACCTCGGAAGCGTAAGTGCAAAAGGAGGCACATGGACTCCCTGAGTCCGTCACTGAAGACACAGACTTGGATGAAGGGGAAGGCTCCTAGGTCACCCCTGACGCCTCATTTGAGACATCATGGAGATGTTAAGGATCAGGGGTGGTCTGCCCCAAGGCTTCTTCGACGAAGTCTGTGTTCTTGGAGGCATTCGAGGCGGCCTTCTACCTCTTGGTGTCCTCCTGCTGACCCCTGGTGGATCTTATTTCCATCAGGGCGTGGAAGGATCCGGACACCATTGAGCCTATCCTTGCGCCCGGACCGCATTCTTTCCCCTCCGCTGACCGCACTCCACTGGAGTAAGGGTCCCCAGTAGATGCCATGATGATGGCTGCAGCCACTAAGAGGGAATTGGCCCAGGAGAGTCCCTCCATGCATCCTCCGGGCAAGGAGTCCCGCCGATGGATCGTGATTGGGAAGCGAAGTTTTAGTTCAGCAACCTTCTCCTTGAGAGCGCTGAACTACATGGTACATGTCATTAGGATGCAGCGGATCTGATTAAAGAATACGCTGCATCTCCCGGAGTCCATCTCGAGTGAGGATAAACAGGTTTACTCCACCCGAATGGCCACTCTCAGATCAGTTTCCAATACATCTATGCGGCTGCCTCATGCTACTGAGGGAGCCGCTAGAGCCAGCGGAGCAGGCCTAGTCATGAGGCGACAGGCCTGGCTCCGCCATTGTGATTTTGTAGAGCCCTTCAAGGCGACCTTAGAATGCCCCCTTCGATGGTTCTGCCTTGTTTGGCAAGACTGTTCGCGAGACATTAGTCCAGAGCGTAAGGACGGGAAGACGCTGTCTGCCGCCGAGTCCGCTTCTCAGCTCCCCAGAGGTCCTTCTCTAAGAACCAAAAGGGACAGAAGAAGATGTGGTTCCGAAGTCGCAGCAGTCCCAACCTGCTCGACAACCAGTCCTTCCGTGGCAGAGGAGGACGGGAGGTAGTCGTGCTAGAGGCAGGGGCTCTGGCAACTTTGGGTCCAGAGAACCTTTCTCTGATAGACCCACGCAGCAGCCCTGAAGGGTTGCCCGCTGTCCGTCTCTGGAGGCAGTCGGGGCTGCTCGAGGCACCTGACTTCTTGGGAGTCCATAACAACAGACAGTTGGTGCTTCGAGTCATATCCAGAGGATATTCAATTCCCTATTCAAGGTTCCCAAATCTCAGCCTCCCAGATGTTCCACCCGACCAAAGGGAGGCGGCAGCTATCAAATCGAACAGCTGCTAGAAAAAACAGCTATCCAGCGTCCCGAGATCAAACCGGATTAGGGTTTTACCCAGGTTCTTTTTGGTGCCAAAGAAGACGGGGACTTAAGACCAATCTTAGACCTTTCCCAGCTGAACCTGTCAGTAACCAAGCAAAGTTCGGATGGTCACCTGCAATCTATACTCCTCTTGAGGGAGAACGACTGGATGTGCTCCATAGACCTCAAGGACGCCAGACTACCACATTCGGATGGACAGACGATCCAGGAGGTTTCTTCGCTCGGCTGGGAGCCAGTCATTATCAGTTCAGGGTCCTCCCTTTGGTCTCACCTCAGCCCCAGGGTGTTTACCAAGGTGCTAGCGGTGGTAGCGGCCCACCTGAGGCTCCAGGGATTACAGGTCTTTCCGCACCTGGACGACTGGCTCCTGACGGCATCATCAAGGCATCTTCTGTGCTCAGCCAGGATTACTTTCTTCAACTAGCACCAAGGCTGGGCATCACGATCAACTGGGAGAAATCTTTACTGAACCCCACACAAGTTATAGATTTCATAGGAGGAAGACTAAACACCAGATCAATGCGAGCCTTCCTCACACCAGACCAGTGCCAGCCTGAAGTGTCATGTGACAGCGATCCTGCAACCATCTCCAACTGCAGCTTCGGGTCCTGAGGGCCCTAGGTTCTATGGCGGCAGCTATTCCGCTTCTCATTCATGCCCACGCATGCGGGTTCTTCAATGGACCCTTCAGGTTCAGTGGTCCCTCTTTGTTCTCTCTAAACGCCTCCGATTGCGGTCAGCAGAGCGTGCAGGGACTCCCTTCTTTGGTGGCTTCTTTCTCCGGAGCCCTGGCAGGGAGACCTTTATGCTGCATTTCCCGAGCCACAGTGACCACGGACGCTTCTTGCCTCGGGTGGGGGCATTCTGCAGGAAAGATTGTCCAAGGCACGTGGAATCCCACAGAGACGTCATTGCATATAAATGTCCTGAAATGAGGGCGGTGCTCCTAGCGTTGCAAGCACTTCACCACGCTCTTCCTTCAGGGACTATTATGATTCAGACAGACAACATGTCGGTAGTCTGGTATATCAACAAACAGGAGGAACCAGGTCTTACCCCCTTTGTCGAGAGGCCATGAGAGTCTGGGAATGGGCAATTTCCACCAAACACTTTCTGGTAGCAACGCACATTCAGAAAGTCCAACATCCTTGCAGACAAGCTCAGTCGCACCATCCTTTCTCCACACGAGTGGTCTCTCAATCCTCAAGTAGCTAAGAAGATTTTTGCCGCTTGGGGCAACCCTGTTGCGATCTTTTTGCCTCTCCCTCAAACGCCAAATGCGACAATTTCTTTGCTCTGCTTCCCCACCAGGGAATTCCCGAGATGCTCTGGTGCATGCTTGGCCTCCCGGTCTCCTTTATGCCTACCCTCCACTTCCTTCTGATGCAGAGGCTTCTGCAGAAAGCCAACAGTTTGGGGAGCAGAATGATTCTCATTGCCCCATTCTGGCCTCGACAACCTTGGTTCCCCTTCCTATGGTCTCACAAAATCAATCCACCCTGGATTCTGGATCCACTTCGGATCTCATCTCCCACCCTCTGGGAATGTCAGTTCCCAATCTGGACCCTGAAGTTGACAGCTTGGCTGCTCCAGTTCCATCCCTAATTAGGACTCCCGGTATCTCATCACCGGTCAAGGACATTTTAGTGGCAGCTCATAAACCTTCCACCAGGCAGGTTTATCGGAGTAAATGGAAGAGATTCTCTATATGGGCAGTACAGAGAACTTTGGATCCTTTCTCGGCACCTATGTCAGCGGTGCTGGATTTTCTAACAGACCTCTTTCATCAAGGGGCTAGTTCTTCCACGATTAAGGTACAATTGGCAGCTATCTCGCATTATCACATTGGTCATGACACAGCTCCCCTTATGACGCGAAATTATGCAAAACATTTCTCAAAGGAGTTTTTTGTTGAGGCCTCCAGTCAAGGAGGTTGTACCACCCTGGGACTTGTCTTTAGTTCTGCAAGCCCTTACTGCTCCTACCTTCGAGCCTGCAACTTCTACTGATTTAAAGTACCTTTCCTGGAAGACTGCCTTCCTGGTAGCTATCACTTCAGCCAGAAGAGTGTCTGAGCTTCAGGCTCTGTGCCGTCAAGCCCCCTTACCTTTCTTTCTTCCCTGATAGGGTGTGCCTCAGGACCAATCCTTCTTTTCTTCCGAAGGTCTCTTCTGAATCCAATATTAACCAGTCAATCAATTTACCTGTGTTTTTTCCCAAGCACTCAAACAAAGGAGAATACAAATTGCATTCCTTGGATGTTCATAGACAATTACGTTTTTATATTAACAGAACAGCTGGCTACAGGAAATCAGATCAGCTGTTCGCCCCCTTTGCTAAATTTGCTCTGGGTAAAGCAGTATCTAAAGTCACACTATCTAAGTGGATTGCTAATTGTATTCTGTAGGCATATGACACTTCAGGTAGACCTGCTCCTCAGAGGGTTACGGCTCATTCTACTAGGGCAGTTTCCACGCCAGCCGCCTTTAAGTCCCGTGTATCATTGGATGATATCATGCTGCAGCTACTTGGGCCTCGCCTCATACTTTTATTTCTCATTACAAGGTGGATGTTGTTTCTAGAGGAAGAGCATCCTTTGGCTCAGCGGTGCTCAAACATCCTTCCATGACGGCCGCCCAAGATTCAGGTAGCTAGGGACTCTGTCCCACAGGTTGCAGACGAATGAAGTCTGCCTACTTCAGATTTAGAAGTTATGTACTCACCATAACGTTCCATCTGCGTAGGTGAATTCATTCTGATGCAACCATCCCTCCATCCCTGACCTTTATAGAGCGAGTATTTATGCTGTTTTAGTGTACTGTTGTCAGTATTTTGAGGCAAACTCAATCTGAGGTCAGTCAGGGCTTGGCAAGGGGTTATGGGTAAGAGGGAGGAGCTAGAAGCTCGGAGCCTAAGCTTTTGAATTGCCGGCTCGGATCCGAGGTCGGATCCGATACCCACAGGTTGCATCCGAATGAAGTCACCTACTCAGATGGAACGTTATGGTGAGTACATAACTTCTAATTCTAGAAACTGGAGTCTACTGTCTTCAGTACCAGAGAATAGGAATACTATTGGTGATGAACCTAATTTTTCCTATAGAAATTGTAATAGTTTGAAAAAATGCCTATGTTATAAAGACGTACAGTTAAAAGAGAATAGACCATTTAATAGAGTAGGGATGTTTCCATGCCATAACTGCTCATGCTGTTGTAATAATGAATTTATACACCCCCTAACCAGGAAAAAATATGTCTTTAAAGCATCAGCTACATGCAGTACTAGCAACATTATCTATCTTGCTACCAGTGTAGAATGTACTGCAGTTTATGTAGGCAAGTCCACACATAGTTTGAAGGATAGAATTATTGAGCATAAATCCGACATCAGGAGGAAGGTGAACACAAATGCACTAGCAAAACAACTTGAGGATGCTGGCTCTCTCCAAGCATAGATTTAAATTCCGTGTTGTGAGTGTTATGTATCCAAAGATTAGAGGTGGTGATACTGATAATGCTGTAGAGATGAGCGAGTGTGAATGAATAACACTACTTCAGGTAGATGTTAAACCTGGAGTTAATGCTAATATAAGTTTTAAACCAGTATTGAAAAAGAAACTAATGGTTATAAGAAAATTGTTGGAATCGTACCTCTCAAGCATGCCGAATTCCTCGGCATTTAATGATTTTGTGGTCCAAATAATGGGCTGCCAAGAATTTCTGATTGGCCCCCTTTATTCACAATTTATTCCTGGCCTTTTTAAAATTTTTTCCACCTCGGCAATCTTCCGCTGACGTCGTCATGTGCATGATGACGTCAGCATCACAAGTGGCCTGCCAGCCAGTCGGAATTCGGCTGAGGGCTTGAGAGGTGTGACTGAGTGTTTGTTTGGGAAGCTGCAATGTGCATCTCAGACAGACTTCAGGACAGGTGCAGCAGCAGCTAATCTATTATTCCAATTCCTAAAGGCAAGTGCAGAGCTGAGCGCTTCCTTCGAGACTGAGAACAGCAAAGTAAACGAAATACAAGCCAAAAACAAACTGGTAACACCAAAAATGAGGCGAAATGGTCTTTTAAAATTGAAAGCATTAGATAGATGAAGTTAATGTAGGAATAAACTAAGTGGTGTGTGTATGTATATATGTATATATGTATATATATATATATATATATATATATATATATATATATATGGATCACCTTTAAAACCTCGCAATCAAGGCTGTGCCGACACACCAAATGACCACACAAAAGAAAAACAACAAAAACGCCGACAACGCAAAACACCGAAACCATACACCAACACACTACACACAAACAACAACAAACACACTCATATAACATATGCACTATCTCACCCAAACCCTAAACTAAGGTCTCCGTCCCACACACTCCGCACACCTCACTCCACCTTGCCCTACCTGCACCCTAACCCTAACTCACTTAACCCACCCCTAACCCACAGTCCTCACTATCGCACACACACCCCACTTAACCCACCCCTTACCTGTCCCCTCACTAAACTTTACACACCTACTTGCCCCTAACCCTAACCCGTGTTCTCACCTTGTCGGTCATCTGCGCTGTTGGTATTCTCGCCCCAGGTGACCCATATATATATATATATATATATATATATATATATATATGTGTGTGTGTATATATATATATATATATATATATATATATATATATATATATTAGGTGTTTATCCATTTATATATGCACACAGACTTTCACATATTGATATGTATGTGCATTTTTAAATTTGTTTAGCAATAACATATTGCATCATGTTTAGTGAGTTTGAATTGGGGTCTTGGTAGGGTTTTTGTAAATGTGTTTAATGTGATTTTATTTAATGTGATTGAATTACTTAATTTAGTTCATTCATTTAATTTAATTATTGATTTATTTATATAATTATTGAATGATCTGTTACTACAGTAATGTCGTTTTAAACAGTTGCATTTTGGGAAACAATGTCTGAAGAAGTGCATATCATTTTGTGTACGAAAGCGCTAACAACAGCAAAGTAGTCATAGTCAGTATTAAGTTGTTAGTTTAGAGAGGGTCGGTACTGTGGAACTGGAGTCGAACTACAGTAACACAGGTCACAGTGGAGTGGGACCGCGAGAGAGCAGCAACAGACCCAACCATGTAATCTTTAATTATAAGAAGTGAAGTCTGATTTTTTTTTTACAACTTACAGACAGTGATAGCCGAGCCGACATGTTCGTTTCAGACTTCAGTGCAGCAGGGCACCAAGCAGCAGTCTGACTCTGGTCAGAGCGGTGGTGCGACGACGAGACATGAGAAATATTTTACTTGCCCCAGCTGCTCCTCCACCTCTAGGTAAGAACATAAAAAGAATTTCTTGCCTAAGTTGCCTTTAGTAAGAAAAGTTTATACTGAAAACTCACTTGACCATCTCAAGGTACCTTAGTGCGTGCATTATATGTTTTTTGATGCTATTTTGAAGTGGCTAGAAAATGTATAAGCATCCGTTACCCTTGAGTCAATGAGAGTAAACGGAGTATGCTGGTATAGCTCTCATAACTGACTGTACCCCAATGAATGATGGATATCTTGATGTGATAAATGGGAGGGGATAAATGCAATCTAGCAGTTACTAGAGAGGATGAAAATCTATTAAGTGCTAGCAAGTTTTTTAATGTAGTCCTGGGTTTGATTCCCTAATTCTCCATTTGTTCCAGTGCATCTCCAAGAAAGGCACTTGACTGGACACAGTGTTCCTAGGTCACAATGAAAAGATAAATACGTGCTTAGTAAGTTAACTAGTCAATAAAGAAAAAAATAACATTATCCTGTCTGGAAGGCAGTACCCGAAACAAACATGGTTGCTTGGCCTATTCAGGGTCTTGTAATGGAATGAGTGACTAGTAATATAAAACATCTGCTTTGTCTACAAAGACCATTATTAAATTTTAATAATGCTTTAATTACATTGTAACAGAATTCATCAATAGCAGAGGATAGTGCAGCCATGGTGTTATGGTCTGATCTTTTTACTCTGCTGCAGTTTGTCAAGAATGCCAAATATTTATGACTTTGTGTGAAAATGATCTTTATTAAGAACCTTACCTAAACTTTACAGTTCAGAAAAGTGGTATTTTAAAAACGGGAGTATTGAAGCTTTATTTGAAGTCTTCTAGAATGGTAATAAATGAAAGAGCTTAATGACACAGCTAACAGGCTTACAAATGTAATATTCACATAAATTCAGTAAACTGGGATGATGGAGAATGAACAAGAATCAGTATAGTCAAGGCATTTGCCAGTCAGTACTTTAATTTGTATTTTATGGAAATTAAATAGTGCAGTGTGTTAGAGAAGCTGAAAATAGGAGCATATCCTATATCTCAACTTCCTGGGGCAAGAAATCTGGACAAAACCTAAAATAATGGGGGAATAAATGTCCACAAATAGGGACAGATTTTAAATATTGCTATTATAAATTTAGAAAATTAACCGAATAACATTTAATTGCTGGAACCTGTGTTCTGAGAGACTGCATTCCAATTTATCTGCATATATACAGAGCTGAGTATATTTTTTTGGTTTTAGAGTTTTGTCACCTCACAGTTAGACGTTGCCAGTTCGATTCTCAGTTAGGGCGTCTTCTGTTTGGCGACATGCGTGAATGGGCATTCCTTCATTGAAGGTTGTGCGTGAGGCTAGGCAAACCAGCACGTCAAAATCTACTGCCAATCATTAGCGGACTGGAGTTCCGCTGTGGCGACACCTAACCGGGAAAAGCCGAAAGAAAGAAACAAACTGTTGGTTGTTGCTTAGATCTCTGAAACTGTTTTGTCCCACCCACTCTCCCTATTTTTAGCTTGTAGTTTAAATTTGGTGGCTATTTCAGTTGCCCGCCCCCCTGTAGATTTGATCTGGGACACTCCCATCTCTTTACCACATTCTACCCAATAAACTCTTTCTGCACTTGCTTTTAGTCCTTTTTAATTTAATTGCATTTTTAAACTGTGTTTGGTCTAATATTGCTACATACTCAAGTGTGCTAGCTTGCACTGCATGTGATTTGTTTCTACTACTGTTTTTGCTACTTTTCTGTAAAAAAAAAAAAAAAAAAAAAAAAAACAACTGTAAGCCTGTTTCCTACCTTTCCTGTAACTAGTGTTAAAGATACAGATTTGCTGTATCCAGGACTGTATGTAAGCTTCTGAGCCCCCCAAGCCTTTCTGTGTTGGAGGGAAGCCTTCTAGCTTATCAGTGGGAGTGGTAAGCACTAGGTAAGCTGTCTACCACATAAGGAGTGGTTCTGGCCCAGAAATTGTAGTTATTGGCTGTTTGGGCAATCTCTTCCATCTCTGTCAACTTTCTGATTTGAAAGCCTACATTTGTACTTGTTTCTGTCCTGTAGCTCATCTAGTGCAGATACAGATTCTTAGTTTTAGCACTTAAATTTGCTTATTCGTGCTCAGCACTTGTTCAGAACTTGTAAGCACTAAATAAGCTACTAATTACTATAGCACTCAACCTTCCTCATTACCTAGAGGAAAACAGTTTTTGTACTTACTTTTCTCACTTGCTTAGAGAAAAACAGCTCTTGTACTCACTTTTTCCTCACTTGTCTAGAGGAAAATAGTTTTTCATTCAGACATGTCCAAGGGTCAGCTCCCAGTGTTCTGTCCTGTCTATCTGATGAATCTGGGCATATTGCGGCAATGTAGAAAGTGCCTCATGTACACAGACAACCCTCTCCTCCTACCACCCAACACTACAACCTGTGAGAGATGCACTTATCTAGCCAAACTGGAGGTAAAGCTCTCTCCAACCAAGACTGAACTTGACAGTCATGAGGAGAAGGTAAAGACTTGCACCACACCACACTCATCACATATTCTCACTAAATTTACACCACCAAAATCCACACATAGTAACACAAACACATTCGCAGAAGCTCTCAATAATAATCTGTCTAAGCAACAGAAACCTCCAAAGCAGAAATGCAGCATCCTCCATCCTCCAACACAACCCAAATGACACATAGCCCACAGACTCAGTGTGCCACTCAACCACAGCCCATAAGACAAAACAACGTACCCAACACACTAGTCATAGGTGACTCTATATTTATTTATTTATTTTACATTTGTTAACCGGGAGTGTCTGAGCCGAAAAGGCCCTTTTTCAGCAGAGGCCCGGGGAGAAAAGCTCTACAAAGAAAAATTGCAGATACATTTAGTTTAGACATGATCAGTATACACACAAATTGCAAAAGACATGTTTTTACAGTGGTATGCGGCACATCAACAGTTACAGTGGAGAGAACAAACAAAAAAAAATATTTAAAAATAAAGGTAATTAATAATTTGTGGTGTACAGCTGAAATTTGGAACATAGGTAGAATACATACATAGTACACAGGTACAGTACATACATTGTAGATTAGCCAGTGTACAGTACATACATTGTAGATTAGCCAGTGTTTGTGAGTAAGAGTGAAAACTATTATCAAGTACTCCTGGTTTAGTAGTCAGGCACACTGATGTCCCACTCACCAGGCTAAACAAGGAGAAGGTTACTATCAGCAGCCTGTCAGGATCCGCCACATAACCCATGCACTCAGGTCACTCCACAACAAGTACAAATATGACTGTCATTGTCCATGTTGGTGTGAACGACCTGAGACATACCTCCCTGGACGACATGAAAAGAAACATGGGAGAGCTCTCCGATGTTGTAGCCCAGGTAGATATGACCCTAGCCCTGAGTAGCATCCTGCCATTGCCCAGAATGATACCGCAGTACAAGGACAAAATTACTGACTTCAATAATTGGCTAGGCTTCTGCTGTCATTCTAAGGGGATCCAGCATCTGTCTGCTTGGGATGACATGGTCAACAGACCACGATGCTTTATTAGAGATGGCCTGCACCTGTTGCCCCTGGGATTCTGGATACTGGCTAAGGCTCTTGCCGTCCCTATAGTGCCTTTTTTAGGCAAGGTTGAAATGACAAATTCGTCACCGCAACAGGAACAGGCAAGCAAAAACTGAGGGTAATGCTACTCAGTGCTAGAAGTGTAAATCTCAAAATGTACTCCCTCGAGGCACTCCTTAAAATGGAGAACATAGATATCTGTGCAGTGACTGAGACCTGGTTCAAGGCTCCAGAGAGCATCTATGCATTACCAGGCTATAACTCATACCACACTTTTCGGCCATCTAACCTGGACTGGAACACCAAAGACTGAGGTGTGTCCATATTCATTAAGGATATCCACACCACCAGGCTAGTTGCTCAGCATAATGCATCCGAGGCAACTAAGTCTGGGCAAAACTGCAATACAAATTGTAGCTTGCTAAGACCCCCACCATGCCACAGGATTCCGACTCCTCTTTTCTTGGTATACTGGAAAATATTAGGGTTCAACCAAACACCCTAATAATGGGCAATTTCAACTATCCTAACATTAACTAGGAAAACTACTCAAGTACCAACTCCTTCGCTCAACGCTTTCTTGAATTCATAAATTCCAATGCCCTTTATCAACTTATCTACACCTCCACCAGGGGCAACAATGTCCTAGACCTAGTCATTACCAACATGAGTGACCAGTGTTCCACACCTGAAGTCAACTCCTCATTGGTCAGATCCGACCATAAGCTAATCACCCTAGATATCCACATCCCACCCCACCCCCTATTAAGGAAAGATGGTAAAAAATTTCTCCAAAGCCAACTTCATGCTTCTTAAGACAGAAGTGGCGAACTTCATGAAACCCATGCAGATGGACAATACAGTTATGACTGCAACATCGACACCCATAAGAGTGAAACTCCACTACCGCAAAAGTGCATTATTGCGAAAGTTGGTTTTCCGAACCGGCAAAAAAACAAAAGAAATGCTAATACTGCACCCCCCCCCACTTAAATATACCAACACCAAAATTGCACTACAGTGCAGTAACAGGAAATATTCCTGTTAGGCACTGTATGCAGATCTCCATGCAGTCCAGTCCAGCTTTCACAAACTCGATCATATGGGGTCGGCCATATGAAGTTCGAGATTGTGGGAATTCGAACATTTGCAGTAGACCCATATATATATATATATATATATATATATATATATATATATATATACATGTGTGTGTGTGTGTGTGTGTCTCTATATATGTGTGTGTGTATATATATATATATATATATATATATATATATATATATATATATATATATATATATATTTATATTATATGTATGTATATATATATGCGCACTCCTGCACACAGATATTAAAGAAACCAATTTTTATCGATGTTTGAAATATGAGACGATATGCCAGGTAAAGCATACTGAAATCTGTAGATGTAATACTATAAAAAAGAAAGAAGTTTGATACATATCTAAATTACAAATGTAAATACCTAAAGTTATAAATCAGGGAAAGTATCTACTTTCATCTTCATTGCTAACATGGATTTTGGTTAGATCTGATTGGTCTATTTGAATGTGTGGCTTGATTTATTTTATTAATTACCCTTCATATCCTATCTCACAGGTCTCTGAAATTAATTGATGGGTACACGAGTATTTAACTGTTACAATCATCAACTTATGATGCTGTTTCACATTTTTAGGGCCTTTCAGCTGAAGTCTAGTCTGTTTTTGGAAATAATTTGGAATAAAATATTTGATGATGTAGTATGGCCTACCTGTACATTCTGCAGAATCTTGTATAACTGGATTTTGACTGATGTTGAGAGTAAGAAAGATTAATGTTCATCTTTACTGATTTTGTTTGATAACTCTCCTGTTTTTGTTTGATAAACAACTCTCCTATGTTTTGGACTAGTAGATGCACAAGATTCTCTGTTTGGCTGCTAATGCATTTCTGCACCAGACAAAATGCTTTTTGTAGACGGTCTTTGTTTTCAGTTTACCTGACTTAATTTCCTTAGTGCTGTTATTCATGTGGTGCAGCTCGTTTTCATGTGCATTGCATGTCAGTTTCTTGTTTAGTTGCAAGAATTTATTGCTTCTGCAGCTGTAATATATGTTTATTTCTGTTGGGGGAGATGTTCTTCATTCCACATTGCTGCAGTCCTAACTATTGGGTAGTCCGCTGTCCAGTCGGCCCGAATACCAGAGAGTATATTGACGCCGGTCAGGCGCATTAGACTGACGTCAGTACGTCAGGGTACTAATGCGCATGACCGACGTCATATCCTCAGTCTTTTTTGCCGCATGGTCCGATGCAGAAGCAGGTTTGCGAGTGCAGGTTGGCGTTCTGAAATTTTCTGAAGTCGGAGTTTCAGACCGAATCAGAGTTGGCTAAGTACCCGTTAGAACATTTTGGTTTTTCTTGCCACAGTATTTAACCGGATGTCAGAAAAAGTGAATAACTGTATTTCTTGTGGGAAACAGATACCTCATAGGGATTACCATACCTTGTGTATACCTTGTTTAGGGCCTGAGCACGACGTTGTTGGATGCCGCTCTTGTGCTAGGTTTAACAAACGCACTATTAAGAGACGGTTAGACTGTGCCAGGTTAGTGTTTGGGAAGCGTTAATTATAAAATGCCGCCGGATGCTCCGACGCCGCTTCCAAGAAGCGCAAGGACAAAACAGAAGCCTAGGGTTGATGAACCGCAGTCCCAGACGTTGGTTCTTTAGAAGGCTCAGTGGAGCCAGAGGTTTTGCCAGGAGTTTCTTTGGAGTCTCAGGCAGAGACTTTACTGTTACAGGATGTGCCTTCTCAGGAGGTAGGCCAGGCTGAGGGGGCTTCTCAGGTAACTGTTCTTCCCTCTCTTCCCAAGGTAGTTAGAGCCTCTCCTTCTGTTTCCAAAACTTCTTTGAGAGGTAGGCCAAGTTTAGCTTCAGTGGGGGCTTCTCCTAGCACTTCAGGTTCTGTGCCTAAGAAACATATGCTTAAAATGGCAGAAGATTTGATTACTATGATTAGAGGTTCTATGCCCCCTCCTGATAAGAGGCCTAGGGTGGAACCTGAGTTTGTTAGTTTTGAACAGTGTTCAGAGGCTTCTGAGTCTTCTGCGGAAGATTTGCAGGAGTATCCTCCTTATTCTGATTCTGATGTGGATGATTCCACTCCTACAGCTTCTCCTCCTGAGGATTTCTCATTTTCAGAGACTCTGCATTCCATGAGGGAGCACTTTAAATGGGAAGGCCAGGATTACTCTGATTCCAGGAAAAGGCTTAGGGAATTCTTGTTTTTACCCCAGCAGAGGCCCCTAGCTATACCACCTGTGTTGAATGTGGTGGAAGATGTTTTGCAGAGGCTTCCTGAACCCTGATTCTTTGCCTCCTGCTCCTGTTAAACCTGGTAGGTACTATACGGTGCCTGAAGCTCATAAGTACCTTTATCAGAGTCCTAGGGCAGACCCGGAAACTGTTTCTCAGGGACCTAAAGGTGTTAAGGCCTCTGTGGTTAAAAACCCTGTTCCCACTGATAAAGAGGCAAGGGCTTTGGATAGATGGGGAAAGAAAGTGTATACTTCTTCCACTTTAGCCATGAGGGCGTTGAATTGCCAGTTTCACATGCTAAAATATCAAAATTATCTCCTTTCACAACTGAAATCTAAGGTGGATGCTTTGGCGGAAGGTATTGAGTGTAAAGAGTTGCTGGATTTAGTTCATGTGTCTGAACAAGTGGGTAAGCATTCTTTGCAATGTGGTTTTGATGCTGTACAGGCCTCCTCGAGGGTGGCTGCCACTAGTTCTGTTCTTCGCAGGCATGCCTGGTTGAGGGATCAGAATTTAGCTGAGCATGTTAAGACAAGGATTTTGGATGCTCCTTTACAGTCTGATGTGTTGTTTGGTTCGCCTGTGGAAGCAGTTTTAAAGAAAATGGAGGACAAAGCTAAGTCTATGCAAACTGTTAAAGATTTTTGCAGGTGCAGACACCAAGTTTAGTAGAAATTGGCCTACTAAGGGATGGACATATCCTGCTTATGATTCCCAGTCTAGGGGTAGGTCTAGACGTGGTAGGGGCAGAGCTCAAGGTTCTTTTAGGCCTAGAACAGGAGTTCACCTGCTCAGACTTCTGGTGAGGGCAGGGGTCAGTCCTTCGTAAACAGACCCAATGACCTGCCTTTTCAGCTGCCAGTAGATTCTCGCCTGGCAGCTCCTTTGGGAGGAAGACTGTCTCTTTTCAAAGAAAATTGGGATTTAATTACTCAAGACAGATGGGTGTTGGATATCATTCACCACGGTTACAGGTTTTATTTCCATACATTGCCCCCTTTCAAAGGCAGGCCAGACGTTCCTCCTCCACAAAGGAAAGAGGCTCACAAGCAAATTTCTCTGTTACTCCAAATAGGGGCCATTCAGCCAGTCCCTGTATCAGAAAGGGGCCTAGGATTTTATTCTCGCCTGTTCCTAGTACCAAAGAAGGGGAACACGTGGAGACCAATTTTGGATTTATCTATCCTCAACACTTATCTGGACATTCCCAAGTTCAAGATGTTGACGTTACAACAGCTTTTACCTCTGCTGGGCAAAGATCACTGGATGGTAACTTTAGATCTCAAGGAAGCTTACCTTCATGTGCCTATAAGACTAAGTTGCAGGAAGTATCTGCGTTTCGAGCTGGAAATTCTCATTATCAGTTCTCTGCATTGCCCTTTGGCTTATCTACTGCGCCCAGAGTATTCACAAAGGTTCTGGCTCCAGTGATAGCTTACTTCAGGCTAAAGGAATTCAAATCTATCCTTACTTGGACGACTGCCTGATTCTGGCTCAAGAAAAGGAAGACCTTCTACAGCATCTGGAATATGTTATAGCAGTGCTAAGATGCCTAGGGTATTCTGTGAACGAAATAAAGTCCAGTCTAGTACCCTCTCAAGACATGTGCTTTTGGGTGTGAGACTGAATACAGCAGCCCAGATGGCCTTTTAACCCCGGACAAACAAAAGAGTCTATCCCTTTACTTCCATCAACTATCTCATCAGTCCGTGCTGACTGCAAGGACAGTCCTTCAAGCATTAGGGTTCATGGCATCTTGTATTCTGGTGCTTCCCAATGCCAAACTGCATATGAGGAAGCTGCAATGGTATCTCAAAATGTATGGACACAGCACTGCCAGGATTTGGACACTGTCATTCAAATAATACCTTGCCTTCAAAAGAATTTTGTGGTGGGCTCAGGAATGTCACCTAAACAAGGGACTCTCTGTGACCCGGCCAGAGGCGAGTCAGATTTTAACGACAGATGCCTCGGACATTGCTTGGGGAGCTCATCTAAATGGAAAGTGGATACAAGACAAGTGGCCTGCCAGACTACAGCATCTACATATCAACATGAAGGAGATGTTAGCAGTCCAGTTTGCATTAATGGCTTTCAAGGAGTTACTTCTTCCAGGGCAGGTGTTGATTCTAACAGACAACACAACTGTCATGTGGTACATCAACAAACAAGGGGAACACATTCTTATCCTCTATGCAGGCAAGCACTGATTTTATGGGAGACTGCGCTCAGCTTGCAACTAACTCTTCAGGCAAGGTTTCTGCCGGGAGCACAGAACTCCTTAGCAGATGTGTTAAGCAGACAAATCATGGATCCCCACGAGTGGAGACTGGATCTTCATGTATTTCAGAAATTGACAGTGTCATGGGGAACTCCAGACATAGATCTGTTCGCTTCTCCACTAAACCACCAGCTGCCAAAGTTTTGCACAAAGGGGTTTCATCACACAGCTTGGAAAGTGGATGCTCTTTCTTTCAGTTGGAAAAATCTTCATGTGTATGCCTTTCCACCTCTGCCTCTTCTTCCAAAGGTGCTCTTAAAGGTCAGACAAGACAAGCCAAGGATGATTTTAATAGCTCCAGATTGGCCTCGCAACACTGGTACCCACTACTAAGGAGTCTGGTAAGGAAGCCTCCATGGCCTTTACCTTTGATTCCACATCTGTTATCTCAGAAGGACGGTCATCTGCTCAATGTCAAGCTTCACCACCCTCATCTAACAGCCTGGCATATTCTGTGTTGAAACACAGCAGGTCTCAACTTCCTCAACAAGTTTTAAATGTGATTATGGAAGCTAGAAGACCTAGTACAAGGAAAGTGTCGCAGAAAAATGGAAGAGGTTTTTATTTTGGAGTACAGCAAAGAATTTGGAGATTTCTGAGCCTAATTTGAATGTGGCTCTTCAATATCTTACTGAGTTATTGGACAAAGGTTTGTCCTTCTCTTCCATTAAGATTCATGCTGCAGCAATTTCAGCTCACTATGATTGTGACCCACCATTGTTTTCGCATCCTTTGTTCAAGCAGTTTCTTAGAGGGGCAAAGAATATAAGACCCCACGTAGAGCTCCTACTCCTGCTTGGGATCTCAATTTTGTGTTGGAAAAACTTACTCTACAACCTTTTGAGCCTGCGGCTACTGCTGAATTGAAAGACTTGTCATGGAAGACTGCTTTTCTGTTGGCTATTACTTCTGCAAGAAGGGTGTCTGAGTTGCAGGCCCTTATGGCAGTAGAGCCCTTTGATTTTCCATAAGGATAGGGTATCATTACGTACTAATCCTTCCTTTATGCCTAAGGTGGTTTCTAGTGTGGCTTTAAACCAAACTATTCATTTGCCTACTTTTTATGCAGATCCCCAAAATAAAGGGGAAAAGATTTTGCACACTTTAGATGTACACAGGCAATTGCGTTATTATTTAAGCAGGACTAAGGATTTTAGGCAGTCTCAGCAGTTGTTTGTTTCTTTTGCTTTGAGTTCGCAGGGCAAGCCTGTGTCAAAACAAACTATTTCTAGGTGGATTGGGTTTTGCATTGCATTTTGTTATTCCCATCATGGCAAGGAGATTCCAGCTGGGATTAGGCCTCATTCCACTAGGGCTACTGCCACTTCAAGAGCATTTCTAAGGGGTGGCAACTAAGGATATTTTGGAGGCAGCTACTTGGAGTTCAGTGCATACTTTCTCTAAGCATTATCACCTTCCTCTCTACTCTAAGTCTAGGGCTGGTTTTGCCACAGCTATTTTGCAAGGCATGTTGTCAGCTCCTGCTTCTTTATGATTTGCCAGCCTCCCTTACCTCTGCTTTGGGATTCTACCCAATAGTTAGGACTGCAGCAATGTGGAATGAAGAACATAGTACAGTTTTGTACCTACCATAAATGTAGATGTTCGAGGATCCACATTGCTGCAGTCCAACTCCCTCCTTCCCCTCTGTGTTTAGGGGTGGTTGTGTAGGTGAGGTTATATGCTGATATTTTTGTATATATTTTGTATATATTGTACATATTTTGGTGCAGGTATATTGGGCCTTGTCTTTAGGGTCTTCTGACATCTGGGGCAAGAAAAGACTGAGGATATGGCGTCGGTCATGCGCATTAGTACCCTGACGTACTGACGTCAGTCTAATGCGCCCTGACCGACGTCAGCCATATACTCTGGTATTCGGGCCGACTGGACAGCGGACTACCCAATAGTTAGGACTGCAGCAATGTGGATCCTCGAACATCTACATTTATGGTAGGTACAAAACTGTACTTTTGACCTTTCTCAGTTTTTCTGAGTGTTGGCATTGTGCAATGCCGGCCATCTATCAGGCACTCGCTGTAGGTTTTTCAGGCAAGGAGCTGCATTGATTTCTTTGATTTAAATATTTCTTTGAGAAGCTTACTAAGGCTATTTGACTTCCCATTGATTCTTTACCTTCAATATAGTGAAGTATTTCAGGAGCACATTTCAGTGCTGCCTTTCTGATTTTGCAAAGTTTTGGCACATGACCCTCAAAATTACTGGTTACTGGTCAGTCTGCTGATTAAGGTTCTTTGGTAGAGTCTGTCGTCGCCTCATGTTTCCTTTATAAATGTAGTACTACTTGTCTTTTTGGAACACCTACATCATATGTACTAAATGCCTATGTCTGTAGTCTAGTAATGTGCATTTGGTTACTTTTAAGCAAGGCAAAAAGCTTTCTTAAGCTGTGTGAATTAGCTTGCACCAGTCTGTCTCCATATTGGCTTAGAGCTCAAACGTTTACTAAAAGATGGGAAACAATTATTTAGAAGCACATTCCAGAGATATTACACACTGACTTTAGTTTCTACCCTCCACCCAAGTCCTTTCGTGAGTTTGTAGACGAGACATTCTGCTCCTTAAGAATGTGTCCCCTAGTCCATTTTAACATCAATAGTTCCTTTACCTGGAGATATGACCCCAAGACTGATTTTGGACCATCTTTTGACCAACTTCTACCAAAACTTCTTTTTATCGCAACTTGTATCATTGCGTTCCATGGTGCCTTACTCAAATAGAACCGTTTAATGTTTTGTCAGGTTTTCGCCTTTATTAGCTTATATCTTGCTAAATAAAATCATTGGAGGCAGTGTTGCCTGCTCCATGCAATACAATAGTCGTACTTAACCAGTGTTATGCTCATTACATAGAGTAATTAGTTACTATTACTAGTTACTTTTCAGTGAAAATAATATATTAGTACTACATACTACTTTTCTAAAAAAGTAATATATTACTATTGGTAGTTACTAACTAAAGTAACACGTTAGTTTTACATAAGTATAGTTTATCAGTTATAATATTGACATTTATTCACACAAGTAAGTACATGCATATAAGTGTGTTAAAGTTTTATACACAATGTTACAGTAATGAAGAATAGCATTTAACAGTTGGAAAATTCCAGCAGACTAGTCTTTATAGCTTACCGGCACAATGGTGTAGCAGTTAGCGTTGTCATCTCACAGTAAGAGGTTCTCCCCTTTGATTCTCAGCTGGGGTGCCTTCTGTGCAGAATCTACATGTCCTCCCTGTGTTTGTGTAGGCTTCCTGCCACATTCCCAAGACATGTTGCAGGTGGATTGGGCATTCTAAACTGGCCCTAGGTGTGTGAGTGTGCGTGTGCCTTGTGAGGAAGGTTGGGTGCCTGGCTGGCAACTCAACACCATACAACTCTACTGCTACTTGTTCTGCGGACTGATAATCTGCCATGGTGACCCCTAACAGGAGCAGCTGAAATGAGGAGAAGGCTAGCCTTTATAGCTAGAGAGTCATGAATAATAATTAAACCAAACTTTACACAGCCAGCAGCACAAGACCTGTAAGTCTCACTGCTATTTTTCAGCTGTGTTAAACATTCTCTAGTGTTTCCCAGTGAAACTGGGGTAGCTAGTAGCTGTAGCATAGTCCAGATCCAGACCTGCTGCTTTTGGAACTGTTTGTAGTGGTCTGTTCTGAGCACATTTTTCAGGCCATATTGTATTGGAAGAGGCCTATCTGCACTTTTGTGAGAGAATTGTGTTGATTGGGACCTGACTGGAACAGGGAGGCTAGGGCTTGGAATAAGCATCCTCACTGGTCCTTTTGAATTTTGTTAAGATTTTTTTTTTTCTTTCAAGGTTTAGCTTTTGGTATTTAGGCCCTGCATCTGAGCAGGTTTCTGCTTGTTTGTACTGAGCTGAACTGAGGTGGGCTACCAGCCACAACTCTGAGCTGAGATACCAGATGACAAGAGGCTTCTGAACTTCTAAAAAAAATAAGTTACCTGTTTTCTGTTTATTCATACTATTTACTGAACTTTTTTATTGCCTGATGCCTACTTTTATACTGCATTTATTTACTCTGTACTAAACTACGCTGTTGTACTGCAATTGCCTGCTACACTGTTAAACTCAAATTTTATTGTTTTCAACGTTTAGCAAGCTTTTTTGTTCCCACTGTTTTAAATATTTACTGGTATTTTTTCATTGTTTTAAAGCGCACAGTAAATTTCCCCCTTATAACCCAGGCAGAAATATCCATTCGCCAAGCTCCTCCATGATCATTTTTGAAAAGCCACCTGAGTGACAACAGTCTTCAACCTACCATTATGGGCAGTTAGACTACCCTTGTTTCTCCTGCCTACCATGTTGACTTGGGTCTCTTGAAACAGTGTAGCAATTGCTTCAGGTAAACATACAGCTCTGTACTCTAGTACAGAGTGCGAGAGATATATTTACACCAAGACTCTAGAATCCATGCTGTCTCTCTCTCACTCAAAAACAGTAACACAGAGAACGTTGTCAACTCGCCCACCACTGACTACATCATATTCACATAGCACCACTACTTTTTCACATACCACTACACATACACACAGTATGCATCAAACACATAAATTCACATATGCAGAGGTTCTCTTGAAAAACTTACCAAAACACAAGTCTGCTGCAGCTAACAGTCTCCACAGCACACATGACATGCAGCAGCGTCAGTGTCTTGCCCACCAAGCCCGTTAAAGCATAACATTCAAAAAACAAGTTTTCTTGTCATTGGAGACTCAATAGTGAGACGCACGGATGTCCCACTCACCAGGTTGGACAAGGAGAAGGTCACGGTCAGTTACCTGTCTGTGGTGCCAAGATTTGCCAAATCATGCATGCACTCGGGTCTCTCAGCAACAAGTACCGTTATGACTCTGTCATAATTCATGTTGGTGTGTATACACTGAGACATTAGTCGCTGGACTAGATGGAGAGACATGGTCGAGCTCTCAGAGTATGTGTCCCGGGTATGTCCCTAGCCTTGAGCAGCATACTACCCTCACCTAGACTGATGCTACAGTATAAGGAAAAAATTGATTTCAATAATTGACTTATTTTTTGGTGTCATTCCAAGTGGATCCAGTTCCTGTCTGCCTGGGAAGCCATGGTGGACAAACCTCGCTGCTTTGCCAGAGACTGTTTGCACCTGGAACCCTCGGGCTTTTAGCTGCTGGCAAAGGCTCTCTTGCCTCCCCCATAGTGCCTTTTTTAGGCAAGTTCTCAAACAACATTACCAACATGAAATTAACCAATCAGAGCAAAATAAGGGTCATGCTGCTAAATGCTAGGGGCTTAAACAAAAAACTGCACTCCCTGGAAGCACTTCTTTCACTAGAAGATGTAGATGTCTGTGCAGTCACAGAAACCTGGTTTAAGGCCTCAGAGAGTACCTTGGCCCCCGAAAGGCTATTATGACTTCCGCACCTTTAGACCACAAAATGAATGTGTGAAAAACAAAGGAGGTGGTGTTTCAATCTATATTAGAGATAAATTCATCTCCCATCTAGTTAGACTTGACAAATCTATGGAGGTACTCCAGGTCCAGGTTATGTGAGTAAGACCCCCATTCAAGACCAGCTGGTTACAGATCCTCCTCCGTGGGTCATGACACCCATGAAGCCTACTTAACCAAACTGAAGACAATCCAAATTTTGCCAAACACACTGGTTATGAGGGATTTCATTTATCCCACCAGTCATCAACTGGGAAACCTACTCTAGCCCAAACTTCCTAGCACAAAAATTCTTTGATTTGTGAATTCAAATGCCCTAGAGTAAGTTGTCCATACCCTGACAAGAGGTACTAACATTCTAGATGTGGTCCTCGCCAACATGTCAAATAAGTGCACTACTGCAACTGTTGGACCCTCATTAGTTAAAACTGACCACAGATCAGTCAACTTCAAGCTGACACGTCTGAATTCACAAAGGGTGAAATCAGACTAAAAAACTTCACCAAGGCAAACTATACCCTCCTAGGTGAAGGTGTAAATGCATTCCAAGCCTCGCCCCAAGATGAAAGTGGTAACTACACCGCTTACACACTGAAGTCCTGTACAATCACTTGCATAAGTGTATAAATTCAACTGTACCAGATAGAATCAAAGCCCGAGCCCCTAGTAAAATCAAGCTGCCATGGTGAACTTCCAGCATCAATAAACTGTACTATAAATGCAAAGACACTGTCCAAGAAAACCATAACAAGGACCAAACAATGGAAAAGCACTGTCCTCAGCCTTAACAGGCAAATAAGACAACTTGTCAAATCCTCCAAGAGCTCCTTTGAGGGAGACCTAGCAAGTGCTGCCAAGGAAAACCATAAAGCCTTTTACAGCTGCATATGTAATGCAAAGGTTAGGACCAAAGCATGTGCAGAACTGGTGGCCAACAGTGTCACACACACTGACCCACAGCGATAGTGAATGTGTTAGCAGATAGGTATGGTGAAAATTTCACTCTCTCATCCCCTCCTAACTTGAAACAAATCCTCCCACAACCCTCCCCACCTTACATATTTGAAGAGCAGGTCCTCAAAGCCCCGTCCAAGGCAAAGAACATGACCTCCATGGGACCAGATGACATACCAGGCTGTCTTCTAAACAAGCTAAAACATGAACTAGCATCACCCCTAAATACCCTTTTCAATCCTAGCCTAACCACAGGATTTGTTCCTATGGAATGGAGAAGAGCTGAAGTTATTTCCCTCCACAAAGGTGGTCTAGCAACAGACCCGGGGAATTACAGACCCAAAAGCTTGACCAGCCTCATCTGTAAGGCCATGGAACATATTGTTATGGGCCTCATAAAGGAAGACATAGGTGACCTCCAAAGCCTGGATCCTACCCAGTTTAGCTTCGTAAAGGGATCCTGCCTGTTATATCTGGTGGATTTCTTGGAAAGTGTGACCAAGGCCATTGACGAGGGCACATATGTGCACACAGCATACCTCAACTTTGCAAAAGCTTTCGACACGATCTCACATTCAGGCATTACCAGTAAACTTAGCAAATGGAATGTAAACCCCTTCTTTGTAAGATAAGTTGCCAACTGGCTCACAAACTGGACACACACTACTGTTTGGTATAATCTCAGAAGTTCAGGTCAGAAGTAAAGGGTTGTGGCTAACCAAGTTTGCAGATGACTGCAAGCTAGGTGCAATCATTGCATCCCCAAATAATGTCAGTATACTCCAGGAGGGTCTCACACAAACCAACAACTGGTGTCTTAGTCACTGTCTCAAACAGAATGCAGAGAAATGCATCATCATTCCCTTTGGCAAAAACAGTGTTCCTTCACACTATCAAATCAACAACAATACCCTAAGTACCCATGAAGTGGTAAGGGACCTGGGATCACAGGTTGACTGCCACCTTAACTTCGACCACCACATGTCTACCATTGTAAGGAAAGCTTTCTACGTAGCTCATTTGATTAGTAAAGGCATTGTCTCAAGAGCAAAAGAAGTTATAATCCCCCTGTACTCTACACTTATCCGGCCCATAATAGAGTATAATGCCCCAGTCGGTATGTACCATACTAAACATCTGCAACAATTGGCGAGACCTCAGAGTTTCTAACAAAGAAGATCAAGGGCCTCCAGCATGTGCCTTATGTGCACCGACTGAAGTCTCTGTCACTATACTCCATATCGTATACACTTCTTAGGGGAGACTTTTATGCCTGGCCTGCAGAGCTACCCAAGACCCAAACCTAATGAACTTAGTGCGTATCTGTAAATCAAATGGGTTTAGAGCTACCCACTCCAGGGACTTAAATATGGCCTGTGACTTAAATAGGACATGCTGGAGGGACAAATTTTTCTCCCAGTGACTGACACGTCTTTGGAACAGTCTACCAATTCATGTGAAAGTGCACCTCTGACACTGTTCAAGAGGTACTTGGATAAGTGGATGGGGCACCGTAATTTCTTACTGGGAATAGCTTCCACAAACCTTCTGGACATGGGCAGTCATCCTTAAATGCAATCTTTGGTATTGGCTAGTATACTTCTATGTTGTTACATTGGGTTAAAATGCCTAGGCTTAAAATGACCTCCAAGTCGATAGTCTAGTAATCTCCTATGACCTATGATCTTATGAAAAACCCATCACATTTTGTCTAATTTCAGCAACTAAAAATCGAAACCTGGAAAGAATTTTAAGTAGATCATAAAAAATTGTCAAGGCAAAAGTTGATCGATCATAGATTCACCCAAAGAGTTCTGCTTGGTGCAGTGGGTTGGGGCGTCTAGTGTTAAACCGATGAGTGGTGAATTTGATTCTGATTGACGGCAGTATAGAGAACCAGTGCCATTTATTATACAGCAAGGTAAGGATATGATTTCTACCAGGCTAGAATTGTTCCAATGTTAAGGGGTGTTTTAGTGGCTGAGAATCCCACAGTACCAGGGTAGGGCTGGAGTCTGGTCATCATTAGCTTTCACCTTCTTGTAGTACTAAAAAAATGAAGTGAATTTTGCTCCAGACTAATTCTAATGATCTATTATGAATGCTAAGTGGCATGAGTTGTGCCAGCATTATGTTGTAAATTTTTATCCAGATTGCCCCGTCAAAGTCTCTTTTACCTCCTAACATCTGATTACTTTCCATACTAAGCCGGGCCCCGGAAGTTTTCCTTTAGTGTTTAGGGAGCAGTATCACCCATGTTGAGAACCACTGCTTTAGCAAAAGTAACTCAAAATTAGCACAAATTTACGTTACTGGTTACTAAATATTACTTCATTACTGTTTTGAAAAACTAGTTATATGGGTTTATATTAGGTGTTCTAAACTTTTAGGTAATCGAATACTTAAAAACTGACACCTAAACAGCTAAAGCTGTAAATATCGAACAGCCACTTCCGTGAATTCTTTCTTAGGGAAAGAATTCCCTTGGCCATTATCGTGAATCTGCCTTTTTCTCCACTGTAGAGCGATCTTGGAGTTGGTATATTTAGTTGGGGGCAAAGCCCCCCACTCGATTAGGGTTTGAAATGTTTTTTCCTCCGGCCAAGTGAATTCTTTCCCTATGAAAGAATTCACAGAAGTGGCCATTCGATCTTTACAGCTTTCGCTATTTAGGTGTCGAACTTTAGGTATTCGATTACCTAAAGCTTTGACTGTATAATATAGACCTAGTTATATTACTAGTTACTAGAAATTGTAATGTATTACATATTGTTAATATATTGCGATAATGTATTACATATTGTAATATATTACGGTAATGTATTACATATTATAATATTTTACTCCCATCACTGTGCTTAACTTTGCATAAAGGAAGGAACACATGTACACTTAACCTCTCAACCCCCATGCCAGCAGTCTTAAAAGAAGAATCTACTTTTATTCATGGAACATCTCACTTCCTATGGCTGTGGGATCCTGTAGAGATACCTACAGCAAAGTTCAGACTGTTTATGGGAGTGACATTGCCTTTTTCAAATGTATTGGCATTCTGCTCAGAGTAATGGATTTTGGCAAGGCCACTGGTTTTGTATTTTAATAAACCTATCTAAAACATGTAACCCTTAGTAATAAGAATTGTACATCAACATTTACTACTAGTTTGAAATTTGAAGATCTTGAAAAAATGTTGGTAAGGTAAATCCACTGTTAACACGCAGTCTACTGAAAATCTAAATTTATTGCAGGCATAAAAGTAGGTTAAGAGCTTCTGTCTACCTTTTACAATAGAAATGACTTCTGGTTATGAAGTGGATTACATTTTCATGGAGTACCGACATTTTTCAGCAGCTTTTGATTTTACTAGTTAGCTTTTCGCTGCCTCGGTCTTCCGATTTTGGTTAATTTGTACATCTCTGTGTTTCCTTGAAATACTTTTTCTGTATAAACTATTTGCAGAATATATTGTTGATATAAATTCATTTTTTTTCACTATATATTACTTTGCTTGGTTTCATTGCAGTGTCTTACTTCTGCTCCTTTTATTTGGAGTCCTATTTAGCGGGTTCTCTCCCCATAAATAAAAGGATTACATGACAAACAACGATTACTTAATACATGTTGTAGTAATCGGTGAGCTGCATGTAAAAAAGCTAAAATAAGAAAATCTGTGGCTGTTTCCTTTGCTCTTCCAGATTCGTCCCTCTGAATTCCAGCATGTAGGGGGATGGCGAGCAGTATGTCTATGCCACTGGTGATCAATAGTAGTGATCAGTAATGGTGCTGGGCCCACTCTTTACATTTTTTTGTAAATGGCATGTGGTGATACTGCACCAAAAGTAGACTTAGGGCAGTACAATGATAATGTACGTCGTCTTTCCTCAAGCACCTTAAATTACGTTAAGAATACTCAAACATTTTCCTCTTACTGTAGAAGTGAGTTATTAGCAAGGCTGCTATTGTCTCCTGCGACCTAGACCTGGCCTATTTGTCAAGATGAGTGCAGTAGGACTGTTATCCTTCTGCAGGTACCTTTACAAGCATCACTATGGCCAGAAACGGGTACCTTTACAAGCATCACTATGGCCAGAAAATAGTTTCCCCATTTGAAGTACCTGAGAATCTTGCTAGACCAGGAACTGAATTCACACTTGATATTGACTTTTTATTACAGCAAAGGTATATACTGAAATGTTTTTTTTTTTTGTTTTGTTTTTTTTCTGACTTCTGCATACAGGCTTTTACTAATGACTTCTTAATTCTAAGCCTTATGTATATGCTGTAATTCAAGATTTTGACTAAAACTATACACACAATGCCTAGATTTGTAACTGAAGCAAGATGGAAGGCAAATTAGCCAATAATTCTGCATGGGTCTCACTCTGTCCAAGTGTCACCCTTCTACTGTCGGATATGGGATTCAACTGAGATAGGCCTGCTATTCCTGATAAGTCTGGTAAGATGTGCTTGCCTCCCACATTCCATTGCATGTTTTCTTGTGCTGTTTCCAGAAAGATGAGGATATTAGCAGATCATGTAATGCTGTATTAATTTAAATTTAAAAATTACTCATTACAAAGCTTTGCTACCTTCCAGTATCAGCTGGTTCATTTAAATAGCAACTGTAAATACAGTGCACATATAAAGGGTGTTTTGCTTGATGTTTAAACTTAATTCAGATGGTTTACAGTGCTTTACTAGGCCTGATTATTGAAGCAGTCTGTCTTTATTGTCAAGTTTTAATAATGGCTTGTCCGTTGGCACTTTAGCCCAAGTACTAAATTCTCCTCTCTCTAATCTGTCTAGTTGTATTTGATCTTGTTTGTGAGATAAGTGGTAACTGGCTTGTATCCTTCGTTGTCCGTACTCCTTTTTTTTTTTTTTTTTTTTTTACTTTGGTACTTTAAATGTTAGGTTTTATATTCAAGGACAGCATTGAGTGCCATTTTCTTTCGCTTTTCTTAAGTGATTACTTTCCTGCTCTCTGTTTAAAATAATTTGTTTCTCTATTGAAAACATGCATCTCTTGTTAGCTTTTTCTGTCTAGAATTAAATTGTCCAGTTAACAGTTGAACAAACTGAGTAACCCTTCTGGTTGCCAGAGGATGTCGTTATTTCTGCAAACCGCTCCTGGTATATTATTGTATGATAGCATTGGCTTGATTCCCCTTTGATCTGTGAAGCATTTGCTGTCCTGTAAACAAATGAGATTTCCCTTCTTTTTGTCTTCATTGATAATATTACTGAGTGGTATTGTGCAATTTCTGCTGTAACCAGTAATACTTGTGTTAATTCCCAGCAGTGATGTACTGCTACCCCACCTGAAATTTTCAGGTGCTGCTGTATAACCTTCTAAGCAATACTGTTTTGTCAGAATGGAGAAAAGGCAGCTGGATCCTTAGACTGTTGAGTGCAGACAGATCTGTACTTCAGATTCTAAGTGTATGCTTCAAATTTTAATGTGTCATGGGAGTACATTTGAACTGCTTAATTTAGGAAAATGTTCATCTGAGTTTGTACTAAGCACATTGAAGATTTTTTTGCGCACTTTACTGATTGTTTTTGGCCATTTTTAGATAATTTTTGAGACTTCTGTCGAATAATTTATCATATTTCATTGATATTAAATCAATCCGTAATCTGGGACAATAACACATCACCTCGCCTCCCAGTTACTCTTGGACTTCCCCAAGGGTCTATCCTTGGCACTCTGCTATTCTCACTAACAACCAACATTCTGCCACCACACAAGCATCTCTTATACAGTACGCAGATGACTCTACTGTCATCTGTTCTGCCCACCAGAACTACAACAAATAACACAGGAATCATTCTGTTCTGTAGAAAGCTGGCTATCCAATGCTCAACTCCTACTCAACCCAAGTAAGACAAAACGTCTCCTGTTCCAACCTTCCAAAGCCACCCAAAACACCCCCGACTTCAACATTCTTCCCAAAGACAATACCATTATCTCTCCATCAGAACACACAAAATTACTTGGTGTGGAAATAGACAAACTTAGATATGACACCCACATATCTCTCACAATAAAAAAAGATCACAAGAAACTTGGTGCATTATATCGAAGCCGCCAATTCCTAACCAAGGAAGCTAGAATCTCCCTAGCCAATTCCCAGCTAATCTTCACCCTACTCTATGCATCCCCGATACTTACCAACCTTAAACAGTCAGACCTACACAAGCTGGATGCTTGTTACAACAAACTTGTTAAATTTGCCACCGGAACCTCCTACCGCAGCCATCATTGCATCTCCCTTAAAGAACTAAACTGGCTAGAACTCCCACAACTCCTTCACTTTAATCAACTCACCCTCACTCATAAACTTATTAACAACCCCCTTAACATCACTTCCCTTCAAACCCTTCTCCAACCCTATCACCCAACTAGACCCATAAGATCAAGCAACAAAAATCAACTCACTGTTAACAAAACCAAAAACTCAGCAGGAGAAGCCATAGTTTCATGTACCATATCTAAACTTTGGAACAGTCTTCCACCCTCTATAACTACTGTACCTTCCAGCAGCCTTTTTAAGACTGCATACAAATTCCACTTAAATGGCACTGACTTTCTCCTTGTTCTAATCCAGACAAACACCTCCACCCTTACCCCCCACCTAAACTCTTAACCCAACTATACTACAGCCACTGCTAACCACAGTCAGAAATAGCTAGTTGTCTTTACATACTTTAACACCTTGTCTGACAACTTTGTTACTAATATTATAAATGACAAGAAACTATCTTAACTTGCAACATTTTTTGTATATACTGTTGATAATCAATGTCTTGTTATTGTATTAAAACCAACAACCTGTAATGTCTACTATTGCTGCTACTTTGTATTTCTATCATGTACATGATCTGGAGCTTTTCTCCCCGGGCATCAGCTGAAAAAGGACCTGCGTCCAGTTGGAATTGTAAATAAAAATAAATAAATAATAAAATATTCCAGAGAAACTGAGGGAAGATAACTGTGGTAGTTATGTATAAAATGACATTAGATTATCCTTCGCAGATAAGAGGCAAAGGAGCAGATACATTTTGTATTTTAATTAAAAAATGGATGTACTTTGTATGTCACGCCATTTAAAAGAAATGAAACTATTACTTTTCACAAACATTGCCCTTTTAGGCCAAGGTACAAATTGTAAACATGAATAAACTTGGATTTCTTACATTGAGGTCAGTAGCTGCACTTGAATTTTAAGCTGAATATTTTTGTCAGTGTCTAGTCGTACACCAAGCCAGAAAGTAGTTATTTAGAAGGTAGTTGAAAGTTTTTTTTTTGTGTGCGTGTGTGTTTGTGTGTGTATATATGCATATATACATATGTTTGTGTGTGTGTGTGTGTGTGTGTGTGTGTATATATATATATATATATATATATATATGTGTATGTATATATAAAAAACTGATAAACTGAAACACTAATGACGAAAAACCAGTACAGGGGATAGCAAACCGAAGTAGTCCAAAAAAATAATTCCTTGCTTTCTTTAACGCAGTTTATTGATTAAAACAAGTAGCGTTTTCACTTAAGAAAATACTGAAGCTTCCTCAGAAACACAATGAAAATAAATTTGCGCCAACAGTTTATATCACAAAAGGAAGCGTGTCAAATGACATCACTTCCTAAGGGATTTTTTCCCCATCATCAGACGACAACAGGTTTTGAACTGGGAATAGAATACACAAATAAAAATAATTAATACATAATTATTATAAATGAATTCTAAAGTAGTTATTTTAGCCTAATACCTCACAACACCATTAATTTAATTCAAACTATTTAAAATTTTTTTATGTACAATATTTGTAAATGCAACACAAAATAGAATAAATCCTTTCCTCTCCTTCACAATAGTAATCAATTAAACTATTGACACATAATAAATATAAAAGAAAATATATATATGTGCCATACATAAAATATAAATGTACAATATTATGATATTATAAATATGAAAAAAAAAATTGTAAAAATATTATACAATATAAAAATTATTCTACTAACACAAAATAAAATATATATTTAATTTGAAAAATATGTATCTAAATTATCTTATCTCATATAACTTTTGAATTTCAAGACTGCAGAAATATTACAATTCTCATTTAAACCTGGGACATTAAAGGCATCAAGTTTTATCTGCCACTCGAGCTCACGTATTTCTAACAAGAGGGACAAAGGACCACCCGTAGGACTAGGAGGTATATGGTCAATGCCCATAAATTGGAAAGTGTGGCCAGGATTGTGAATAATATGTTTGGCCAACGCATTCTCAATTTCAAAAGTTTAATTGATTACTATTGTGGAGGAGAGGAGAGGAAAGGATTTATTTTGTGTTGCATTCACAAATATTGTACATAAAAAATTTTTAAATAGTTTGAATTAAATTAATGGTGTTGTGAGGTATTAGGCTAAAATAACTACTTTATAATTCATTTATAATAATTATGTATTCATTATTTTTATTTGTGTATTCCCAGTTCAAAACCTGTTGTCTGATGATGGGGAAAAAATCCCTTAGGAAGTGATGTCATTTGACACGCTTCCTTCTGTGATATAAACTGTTGGCGCAAATTTAGTTTCATTGTGTTTCTGAGGAAGCTTCAGTATTTTCTGAAGCGAAAACGCTACTTGTTTAAATCAATAAACTGCGTTAAAGAAAGCAAGGAATTCTTTTTTTGGACTACTTCGGTTTGCTATCCTCTGTACTGGTTTTTCGTCATTAGTGTTTCAGTTTTTTTATCAGTTTGTTTGGTGTATTATGGCTACAGAGGGTTTACCTAGCCCGAGTACTCCGAATCTTTATGGAACTGACAATTCAGAGCTAGCTCCGAATAGAATTGACATCGGAGCACTTTTAACGTCTCTTTCGCAAAGGATGGATTCTTTGCATACCCATTTAGACGTCATAGAACTAAAAGATAATAACAGAACTGGGTTCCACAATTTACAACCGGGACAGATCTCTCGTCCTCTCACTGCTACTGTTCAAACACCAACTAATACATTTGGTGAAGATGTTTCTATCCCGAATGGTCAGTGTGTTCTTATTAATGCAACTACCAGTGATAACATCGTTCATAATGGCACCAGTAACCCGGAACTTATTGGCGTTCCCCCTATTGCAGAATGGATTGACAATGTGGATCCTTTCGCATTCACTCAAAGACCATCTGAGGAGCGACCGGTTTTGGGGCATGTTGAGCCTGTTATTAATATGGACACCATTAATAATAAATTGAAACAACTTGATTCCAAGTTGTTAGAACTAAAGAAACTACAACTGGAGGTTGTTTACTTCCAGCAATGCTTGAAAGAAAAAATCATACCCAAAGGCCTGCGGAGTCAATTCTCACCTTCTGGGCTTATATCTGACTCTACCTTCCACTCTGATTTGGTGGCCCTTTTTGATCGACAGGGGCTGAACTCATCGAGCTTTTGGTTAAGCATTACACCAAATGCACTGATATGCTGATTATCGAGATTAACAACCTTGATGGAACTATCAAATTGGACATTGATTTTTTAAGATACAAATACGATTATAATCGTATTTTTAACAGCATTGATGCATTAATGGTGAAACTAAAACAGAATAAAATCAAGAAATTGGGTAGGGATAGATTTGCCTACCAGCATCATAATGCTTATCCTGAACTCCAAGGGCCCCCTCCACGAGAAGGTCTTATTGATGGGGCCACAAACAGTCTTCAAGAGAACAATATTCCACCTAATTCATCTGGTTATGGGGAAGACATGGGTGACAACCCCGATTTGGGCTTAAGGCGCAGCAACAGGATTAAAGTAAACAATTCCAATCAAAATAGGAACGGGAACTTCAATAACAAGAACTATAACAATAATTCAGGAAATAATGATTTTTTAGGTCAACAACCTCAACGGATTTACAAGAACAGGAACAGATCTCGGAACAACTAACTGTTCCTCATCCTGGTATGGAATTTCCTGGTCTTTTTTCTGCGGACGATGGAGAGGAAAATGAGACAGTTCTCCCTGTAATACAGTCCAATAGTAAAGGGGACTTTAAAATCTATAATTTTTCCCACGTTCAGTTGGAATCTGAATTGATTGAGCTGTTGGCTTTGGGAAACACTTTTATTCCTAGTCGGCATTTTAATTTAGCAAATACTATCATCGACTTGAAATGTTTCGTCCGTAAATTGAATTTAAATTTGCTGTATAGTAATGATGCAAGAGACTTGGGCTCTGATTTTAAATTGTCCAGTACATTCAATCCCCCACTCCATCTTGGTTTACAAACTTTTGAAAGGGTTTGTGAGGTTGATATGAGACATATAGGATCTTCCATCTGTCCATACTTGAATCCATCTAAATTTAACACAAGCAGGGAACAAAACATAGCCCTGAAAAATCTCTGACAGCTACCCGTCAGGGTTATTAAGCCTGACAAGGGTGGTGGCTTGGTCGTCTTAGACAATACTGTCTATAGAGAAAAAATGTTGCTAGTCTTGGATTCCCCAGCCTACAGTCTATCTTCTCTTAATGAGATGAATGTTACCTACAAGAGGATTAGAGGCTACTTTAGGGACATGTTCTTGGCTGGTAAAATTAATCTTGATACATGTAACTTTATTGATATTTCTTTTCCAAAAACCCCAGTCATGTTTGGGATCCTTAAGATCCACAAGAACTTACAGAATCCACCGATGAGAGCTCTAGTGGACGGTAGATCCTCCATGACCAACCCCTGTGCCCGACTCGATAAAATCTTGGCTAAATATATCAAGGACATCCCAATGGTATGTAAGGACTCTTGGTCATTTTTGAGGAATATTGGCAATATTAAATTTGATAAATTCAACAACTTTCTAACCATCGTTGTTGTTGATCTTTATACTTCTATTCCCGACTTAGAAAC